>NC_061111.1:179651358-179951358 GCF_002878395.1 Capsicum annuum
CAAGAAAGAGATATTATGTAAAAAATTATAAACATAAGAGACCATATAGAAAAAAGAAATCTATAAAAGAATGTACTTGTTATAATTGTGGAAAGTTAGGACACTTAGCTAGAGATTGTAAATTACCGAAAAATCCAATTAAGAAGGGCGAGATGGTTGGAAAATGATTCTAATATTTTAAGATGTATTTGTATTATTGTTTTAGGTCCATTCCTTTATATTGAGTACTTAATATATTTCTTGTGATTGAATCTCTAGTCTTGACTGGTGATAATTCTTATACAATTCCTATGGTAACAATGAATTTTCCAGCCATTAAGGAGTCATTTCAACGTTGTCTTTTAACTTTGTAAGATAATTAGCCCATATGAAATTTGCTTGGTTATCTTCATTGACATTTTAACTGTCTTCTTATTTAGCATCCTTGTTGCGGATAGCCATTGAAGACATTAGCTTCTTATGTTATGGTCTTATACACCTATATATACTCACATATTTTTGTCTAGGGAGTAGATTTTTTTCATTTATAGAGGAAATAAACCTACACTGCATAAAATATTCTTAAGAATAGTGTCTTTAACACATCTCTAGCTTTCAAAGTTTCTTCTATAGATTTGTTCCCTAGATTTTTTTCATTTATAGAGGAAATAAACCTACACTGCATAAAATATTCTTAAGAATAGTGTCTTTAACACATCTCTAGCTTTCAAAGTTTCTTCTATAGATTTGTAACTAACTATTTTTCATAATATTTCCAATAGATTGAGATATATTTTTATCCTAGAGTGGTTCCAAAGAAAATACACCTACACTGCATAAATATTTTTTTCTACGAATAGTGTCTTTAACACGTCTCTGGCTTTCAAAATTTCCCCCTTAGATTTGTGACCAACTATTTTTCATAAGATTTCCAATAGATTGAGATATATTTAAAGCATAGCGTAGTTCCAGAAAAAATACACCTACACTGCATAAAATATTCTTAAGAGTATTGTCTTCAACACACCTCTAGCTTCCAAACTTTTCCCGATAGATTTGTGACCAACTATTTTTCAAGAGATTTCAAAATAGATTAAGAATAGTGTCTTTAACATGCCTCTAGATTTCAAAGTTCCCCCTACAGATTTGTGATCAACTATTTTTCATCCGATTTCCAATAGATCGAGATATATTTCAATCATACCGTTGTGGGATAAAAAAAATAGTTAAATAAAATAGAAAGGAATTGGTGTTGCAACATTGTTAGTGTGGTGACATGAAGTTGAAAAGTTGTGTTACAACATGATTTGAAAATTGATGTCGCACCATGTAAACTTTGGGAAGTTCTTCTATAAATAGATTACTTCTCATTCATTTTGAAATACACCAAAATTGAGAGAGCAATAGAGAGAAAGAAAAGAGAGTAATCCACAGATATTCTATATTATGTGAGATAATAGTGTGGGAGTAATATTGTAGTAAATTATGAGAAATAAAAGAGTGTTGTTTCGTTTATAAAGAATAGTAGTTTTTTGACACTATCAAGTTGTTATCAGTATTATTGTATTACTCCATTGGGTATTTTATTTACCCCGTTATAATATTTGGTGTCGTCGTTACACTCTTGTTATTACTATTTTGTGTGGATATTATCCTGGGTGGGATTATTTTGTTTTCCCAGCAATAATAAATAATAGTCCATTATCTTTTCAGTACCCCGCCTTAAAAAAAATTATGAAAAGTAGTACCTACAATGAAAGTCATTCTTGGATCTCAAGATGTTTGGGATATTGTAGACAAAGGGTGTACAAAACTCGCCAATGAGGAGACTGTTTCAAAATAAAAAAGATGTCTTAATTAAGACAAGGAAGAAAGATCAACAGGCTCTCACTCTCATCCACCTATGTCTGGATAATGGTATGTTTGAGAAGGTGACTGATGCAACCACCTCGAAGGAAGCTTGGGAGATTTTACAAAATTCTCTCCAAGAAGTTGACAAGGTGAAGAAAGTAAAACTTCAAACTCTAAGGGCTGATTTTGAAGTTTTAAAAATGAAAGAATCCGAATCCATTTTGAATTTTTGTTCAAGAGTGATACTGTTATGAATCAACTAAGAAGGTACGGGGAGAAAGTAGATAATGTGCGTGTGGTAGAAAAGATCCTTAGCTCTTTAACACCCAAATTTGATTATGTGGTGTGCGCTATTGAAGAGTCTAAAGATTTAGACTCTATGACAGTAGAGCAATTGGAAAGTTCTTTACAAGTCCACGAAAAAAAGATGAAAAGAAGATTAGAGCAACTTCTTAAAACTCAAACATCCTTCAAAGATTTTGGAGGTGAAAAAAGTTGCAGAGAAAATGTACAACGACGAAGCCGTGGCTGCCGTAGAGGTCGTGGAAGAGGAAGGAGTAATACCAACAAATTCAACAATGAAGATAAAAATCACCAAACATTCAGAGGCCGTGGTCGTAGACAACTAGGAGGAAGAAGGCATGGAGCTTATCAAGGTACCAATGAAATGAGGTATGACAAATTTAAAATTGAATGCTACAACTGTCATAAATTTGGACATTACTCTTGGGAATGTTGTAGTAATTTTGAAGAAAAGGCTAACCTTGTTGACAATAACAAAGAAGAAGATGAGTCAACATTGTTAATGGTACTTACAAAATATGATACAGATGATTACAGGTTATGGTATCTTGATAATGGAGCAAGTAATCATATATGTGGATATGAAGATAAGTTTGTGGAGATCAAGAAGACGATGAAAGGTAATGTATCTTTTGGAGATACCTCAAAGATTCAAATTAAAGGAATAGGTACGATTGTGATATTCTATAAAAAAAATGACGATCACAAATTGATCTATGAGGTTTACTATGTGCCAAAACTAAAAAATAATATTTTAAGTTTGGGTCAACTTCTTGAAAAAGGATATGATATTCACATGAAAAATATGCATCTTTGACTTAGAGATTCAAGTTATAATTTAATCGTCAAACTGCATATGGCAAAAAATAGATTATTTCCTTTGAATCTTAAGACCATTAATGCAAAGTGTTTGAAGGCTAATGTGCAAGATGAGTCGCGGTATTGGCACATGCGATTTGAACATTTAAACTTTGAAGCTCTCAAATCAATGGGAGACAAGAACTTAGTTGATGGAATTTCATCAATCAATCATCCCAATCAGTTGTGTGAAGCTTGTCTTCTTGGAAAACATGCAAGGAGGATTTTTCCGAAGGAAACCACGTCAAGAGCAACTAATCCACTTCAGCTTATTCACAGTGATATGTGTGGTCCAATCGATCCACCTTCTTTTTGTAAAAGTAAATACTTCTTACTCTTTATTGATGATTTCAGTAGAAAGACTTAGGTATATTTCTTGAAGTAAAAATCAGAAACTTTTGTTACCTTTAAAATTTCAAAGCACTTGTAGAAAAAGAGAACGGCTATGAAATAAAAGCCTTAAAGTTCGATAGAGGGGGCGAATTCACTTTAAAAGAATTTAATGACTTTTGTCAGTCTCATGAAATTCGTCGCCCTCTAACAGAACCTTACTCGCCCCAACAAAATGGAGTTGTAGAAAGAAAAATAGAATAATTCTTACTATGGCAAGATGTATGTTGAAAGCTAAAAATATGCCAAAAGAATTTTGGGCCGAGGCTGTTTCATGTGCAGTTTATTTAAGCAACAGGTCTCCAATAAGAAATGTGAAAGATCAAACACCTCAATAAGCATGGGGCGGAAGAAAGCCAAATGTCAAGCACTTGAGAATTTTGGCGAGCATAGCCTATGCTCATGTTCCACATCAAGGGACAGCTAAACTTGATGATCGAAGCGTCAGGTATGTGTTTATTGGCTATGACACTAGTTCAAAAGGCTAAAAGTTATACAATCCAAGAAATAACAAAGTGATGGTCAATCGTGATGTTGAATTTGATGAAGAAGCGTCATGGAATTGGGATGGCCAGGAGGCTCCGAAAGAAAGAACATATGATTTTCTTTCATATTTTGGAGATGAAGAAGAGCAGGATACCATGGCACCTGCACATGATGCAACCCTACCAGCAAATATTGTTTCTCCTTCTTCTCAAGATCAGAGTTCAAGTGAAAGGCCACAGAGGATAAGGAGCATCCAAGAACTCTATGATGACACAGAAGAAGTTACTAATTTTGATCTTTTGTATTGTTTCTATGCTGACAGTGAACTAATGAATTTTGATGAAGCTGAATATGTGGCAGCAACGTCATGTACATTCCATGCCATTTAGTTAGGAAGATTATTGAAGGAGCTTAACTTACCGCAGACTGCAACCACGATGATTTGTGTTGATAACAAGTCAGCACAGGCTCTTTCCAAGAATCCAGTATATCATGATCGAAATAAGCACATAGATACAAGGTATCACTTCATCAGAGAATGCATTGCCAAGAAAGAGGTAGATCTCAAGTACGTGAAATTCCATGATCAAGTTACAAATATTTTCACAAAGCCTCTCAAGTTTGATGACTTTCAGAGATTGAGATCAAGTCTCGAAATGAAGAAGAAAAATCAATATTAAGGGAGAGATTTGTGGGATAAAAAAAATAGTTGAATAAAATAGAAAAGAATTGGTGTTGCAACATTGTTAGTGTGGTGACATGAAGTTGAAAATTTGTGATGCAACATGATTTGAAAATTGGTGTCGTAACATGTAAACTTTGGGAAGTTCATCTATAAATAGATGACTTCCCATTCATTTTGAAATACATCAAAATTGAGAGAGCAATAGAGAGAAAGAAAAGAGAGTAATCCACAGATATTCTATATTTGTGAGATAATAGTGTGGAAGTAATATTGCAGTGAATTGTGAGAAATAAAAGAGTGTTGTTTCGTTTATAAAGAATAGTAGTCTTTTGACACTGTTAAGTTATAATCAGTATTATTGTATTACTCCATTGGCTATTTTATTTACCTCGTTATAATATTTGGTGTCGTCGTTACTCTTTTGTTATTACTATTTTGTGTGGATATTATCCTGGGTGGGATTATTTTATTTTCCCAACAAGCGTGACAGGAGAAAATACACGTACATTGCATAAAATATTCTTATGTATAATATCTTTAACACACCTCTAGCTTTCAAACTTTTCCCTATAGATTTGTGATCAACTATTTTTCATAAAATTTTCAATAGATCGAGATATATTTCAATAATAATGTGGTTCCATTTGCGATCAAGTAATTAAGGGAAGCTCTTCTTTTTAGTTGTGAATATTCTTAGTCCATCCTCTCCCTGCTTTCCTAAAGAATCAAAAGCAGATGAAGTGGGTGAGGGGAATCAAATTTTTGCACAACATATGATAAAAGACCGAATGGATCAGAAAAATTGAAGTCATGTCATTGGAGGGTCGACTTATAGAAGTTGTTACATTAATTACCTATCAAATCAATGTCTCCTCGGAAGGGAGTCTTGAATTAATTAATTGATAAAGTTATTACAATGTAAATAGATGATTATGTAGCCTCTTGTAAAAATATAATATAAGACTGCTACAATAAATTCTTGCGGTCCGACTCTTTTTCAGGACTCACGCATAGTAAGAGCCTTAGTACATCTACTGTCTCTTTTTAATTCGATGTCTCTCCAGCCGCGCCTCATATTGTATACTTGAAACATGATTTATGATTATGTCGATCTCTCTGGGGGAGAATGGCAGATAAAGTGCCCCAGTAATCAATCTTGTGCATAATTCATCATGATGTTTTGTGAAAAGTAGTCTGATGACCAATGTCGAATCTTCTATCATCACTCATTAGTTTCATCATACAGTAGTCTTAGAAACGTTCCTTCTTTTGTTATTTGACGTTACATACATATACATACTTAAATTTTACCTCAATCGATAAATAAGTATTCAAACTTTAAAAGTGTGCATGCACTTAGATACTTTAACTAAGTCTCAACTAACAACTAAACACTCCAATTTATCCCCACTGTATCTCGTAAACACCCAACACTGATATGACAAATTTTGAAGGTGTATGTCCAGATGATCGTCTTTTAAATTGAAGTACTCAACTTATATATATACATCATAGATGAGTTGAGGTGTATTATGTTTAGATGTCCATACTCAAAATTAAATTGATTACATACGAATTGAGGTCAAATTTGAGAGAAGTATTATGCACTCTACAATTATATATGAATTGCACGTAAGACCAGCTAGATTGATGCAATGATGAGTATTATTATATATATTATTACTACACGCACTTAAGGAGTGTAACTTCCACGTATTGACAGTGCTGTAAATGATTTTTCGTAGTATCATGTCATCTAGCAGATAATAAGTACTTGATCATAATTAATTGTAAGCAGAATTAATAGTCTTGTGAATATTTATTTATTTTCAGCTTTATTTCTTTCTTTTTATATCTGTATAAAAAAAATACATAATGACTTTCTAAATTTTTAATTACAATATCTCACCTACATGCTTAAGAGCACAAGATTCACATGACACATTTCAATATTTTATTTATATTTTTAATTTAAGATCACAATATTTAAAAATTTTATATAATTACATTCTTAAATTGAGTGCTTAGACAACTAAAACACTTAAAATGAAATGGAGGAAGTATATTACATCCATTTATTGGAAGATTCTATCAAATATTATGTCAATGAATTAAAAAAAAAAACAATTAGCAAATGCAGAATTCCTCTAATAAGCTGCATGTCATACACATCCAGCAATAATATTCTATTATCTTTCAGTCAATTTTAATTATTAAATTGACAAGAAAACTAAAAGCAGCATCAATATCCACAAGGGATAAATCTGATGGAAATTGTTAGATTCGGTATCCATGACCAGGCATTATATATGACCATTTCACAACCAATATGACTTTGTAAAAGGGATTTTGTAGTCAGCACCAGATTTGTCAGGAATCACCATGTCTTTTTTAAAAGTGGCTTTAATTAGTGAACCCACTTTAACCCCTCCCCCTGTGGAGTTCTATTTCTGCCTTCTGGTTGAGAAATCAACAGGATTCTTCTTGTGTCCAAAATATAAGCTGATATTTTTAAGGACATCTCGTCTCGCTACACGATTTTTGTTTAGATGATTTAAAATTAAGAAAAAAATATATACATGAAAATAAAAATTACACTATAAACGACAAATTAGGATCCCACTAAATTTTTAACCCCCTTATCATGTCCTTTAAACATTTCTTTTCATTTTTGCTCTACATCATCCAGCCTTTCATAAAGTTTATTGTGCCTTTGTTTTTTTTACTTTCCCTTGGCAGTATTTTAAACTTTCTATTTTTTTACTTTTAATTAATACCCCCATTCCTCCAAAAACAAATAAAAATCAAGGCTCTTAAAAAGTGTAAGAATTAAATTATTAATATTATAATATATATTAGGACTCAATAACAATAAAAACTAAAAATATAAAGAATTGAACAACATCAACAGTAATATGTTGAATAATTAAAATATAGTTAAAAAGAACAAGATATATAACTCGATAAAATAAATCATAAAAGTTGACAAAAATACAAGAATTAAGTATATGTAAAATTAATCAAATCTAAAAATATTTTGTTTAAATACAGCATAAAAGTAAACGAGAGATATGCATAGTGTGGAGTTTTTTTTTTCTTTTGATTGACAGGCCAGGTGTGTTAATATTGAAAATCAATTAGAAATTATAGAGCTTTAAATTGCTACCGAGAGCATCGAAAAGCGAGAACTGAAATATTTTCCATTCCAACTATGTATATGTACGAAGTATTCTAGACTCAATAGGTATATTCGAGCAAAATAGAAAATAACTAGCTATTAAGTAAAGTAAACATTAGAAATCATCAAAAGATGTGGTGCAGAGGATGGGGCTGTTCTTCCCTTAATCAGAGGTCTCGGGTTCAAGCCCTGGGTATGAAAAAATTCTTGATAGGGAGTGTTTCCCCCTGAACGGGACCCTACACGGCGCAAATCTAGATTAGTCGAATTCCAATGCGAATATCGGATACTGGATGGGAAATCAAGAAAAGTAAAGTAACATTAGAAAATTCGCTACTATTAGAGCTAATTACTCCTCCAAACACAAATTTTTGAAAATTTTTGTACCATTAAAACAGTGCCTGGATATAGTTCAGCCACCGTAGATTTATATCACTTAGATACATGTACATGTATTCAAATTGTTATTGAAGAATCTAATCAAACACAGTTTGTAGGATCATTAAATATTATTTCAGTAGTCAATTATTAGTGCAATCACATGTATATAAACATGAACTATACCGACATAGCCACAGTCTATGATCGTGTACCTATTATAGAGTTATTCCAACATTTTCTTAGAAGAAATCTACACAAGAATCTTCAATGAAACTTTTACGGAATTAGAGAAGGAAGAATGGGAAGAACTTTTTCTTTCTAGTTTTAAGAGAGGAGAAATTTTTTTTTCTTTTTGTTTTTCTTTTTTTTTTTTCATGGAAAAAGTATTCCTATTCTGTTAACCTTCAAACTTAACAACTAGACCATGTGACCAGTGCATACTTTGAGAGTTTCGTTGTTATACATCTGTTAGGAATACAGTATTACTAGAAATTACCCCTATTGCAATGAATCTTTTGGCAACGGTTCCAAAAGCGTTGCTGTAGAGTATTTGTTGCAATGCTTCCAACCGTTACAAAAAAAATTATTTTAATTAAATTATTTTGTACTATAACCATTGCTATAGATGGATAAACGTTGCAAAAGGGTGACTTATAGAAACGATTGCATAAATCTTTGCCATAAAATCACCTATAGCAACACTTAATTGACAAAAAAAAAAGCTATTGTATCGGTTGTAATTAATTACCTCCCAAATTTTACACTATATCGGCCAAAAATTAAAATAATATATAACAAAAATTAAAGAAGTATATGAAGAAAATTTTCCATTACTGTTGAAAATTTCCCGATAGCATTTTGCAATCTTTTCTAGCAAAAGTTCCAATACTAGAACACGATGCTCCACCTCCTCATCCCCTGTCAATGAAGCCTCTGCCACCTCCATCAAGATCTCCGTCACCACACACTGCCAGTATGCTCCGTCCACACACCACACACCACACACCACACACCACACATCACCAATAGCTCCGACCACCTACCACCAGTAGGTCCGACCACACACCACCAGTACGCAACCACAATCACCACCAATCGACCACCAGTGCTCCGACCAGAAACCAACTTCTCCACTACTCTGACAACCACTTCGATTTTAGCTCTCAATTTGCAGTTCAATTTCCAAGCAAATTTGCGGTTTTCTTTTGTAATTCGGTGATTTTAAGGTTAATGTATTCTTCTAATTTATTGATTCAGAGTGCTATGTTTCCTTAAGTTCAGATGAGGAATTAGACCCTGAAGAGCTTGAAAATATTCTTGCTAAACTTTAGGAGGCTGTGAAATATGATGTTAGGCAGGTGTCTATTTGGAACGCTCTTGGCACCATACTTCTTAGAATTGGTCATTTGTAGGTGCAACCATCTTAATATATTTATTCGAACTCATTGACATACTTGGAACTTTCTCTGATTATATTTTGACGCTTATGGTTTCTGTAGAGTGCTATATCAGTCTTCTCAACTTTGTTGGACATTTCCCCAGAAAACTTGGATTGCCTTGGTAATCTTGGAATTGCTTGTCTCTAGAGGTATAAAGGGACATTCATTCTTACTGATTTTAGGCTACTTACTGTACTATTTACAACTTATATTAATGTCATCGTTTCAATATTCTTGTGTTTGATCAAATTAGACTAATGAAAAATAGATTGATGTAGAAGCTAAAAGCAATTGGAGAGGTGGAGAAGCACTTTGTACTTACGTGTTGGGAAAGGACGAAGAGAAATAATATCATGATGAACTGATGTTTCTATTGATGTTGCATCCGGGAAGAAAAAAATAAAACTTATGTGTGAATCACTTGTCGAGAGATTAGTTTGTTTTTGGCTGAAAAACTGTTGATGCATCATTATGTTGTGCAACATATGGACTTTGCTATTAGTTGGAATTGAGTGTCTATTGGAAAAAATTCACTTATAAGCCTCTTTTATTCATGAAAAACTAAGTTATACTGTTCCTTTTAGTGATGTGTAAGTCTCTGTTACTTCCTTATTAATTGTGAAACTTATTGTTTTCCTTTCTTTTTTAGTTTGAATTAAAATCCTCTTAGGGAAACTCAAGTGGTAAAAATCCTATGGGTTACACAAATAATCACAAAACGGTGAACAAGCATATATATTTCACTGGATTTATCTTTTTCTTTTAAGTCCTGCACATTTGATCATATCTACTGATGATTCAACTTAGCCGCTGGAACTTCTCCCTTTTATTAGATACAGTGGAGAAATGCTAGTATGCTAGTTTAAGGAAATTTCTTACTGTTACAAGTAGAGATCTACAAGGAGAAAGTAAGGTTTGTGTCGCTTGCAATTGTAACTGACGAGATCTATTGATCCATATCTATTTCTATCAGTCAATGTCTCTTTATCCATAAGTATGCCTTTTAAGTTATCAATTGAAGGACAATATAAAAATAAAAGGGAGTAAACTACATGGGATTATTCTGAATAGAGCAACAAAAGTAAGTCATCAACACTCTTTCTCAAATTGTTATATGAATTTAGCTTTCTAGAATGCAATATGTTCAACATAACATGTATTTTCTGTTTAAATCTATACTAGATTATCTTCAACTGTCCTCTGGAGTCCTTCATAACTTTACGTACTCACAAACTACCAACGAAAATAGATGGGGTGCTATATGTTAGGAAGCTTGAATTAACCTAAGTTATGAACTTATTGACTTTCAGAAACAACAAAATTTATGCGAAAAATCTACTCGTTCCATAAATTTATTTTACTTTTTCTTGGAAGTTTCTAAAGTCTGCAGAATCTTTAATTGTTTTCCTGGTAACTATATCCAACTCTGCAGAAGCATTGCAAAGCTTATCAGTAAAGGAAAATGAGACAATGTGTTTCCACACGAGGCTCTTTATACATTTTAGTTCTAATATGGCTGTTCATGTTGCAGAGTGAGATAGCTAATAGAGCAGTTGGAGAAACACGTATCCTTAGCCTCTTGTTAAAAAAAATCTTCCTTTTACATGTTTATTTTATTTTTTCTTTGTTAAAATGTTTAAACTATTTCAAAAATGAATATGTCAAGCAGCAGAAGCCATTGCCTCTACATATTTACTGTCCACCAGGATCTGACAAAGGATAAAATGTATTGTCTCTCAATAGGTTTGAAACTTAAAAGATTTATCCTGAATAATTGAGTTTTCGAGCAAGACCAAATTTGGAAAGTTGATACTCGTAGACTTGGTGGGGTTGAAAAAAGTTGAGAAGATTGGAGCTGAAGGTAAAATTCTTGAAGAAGCACAGACCATCAATCAGTCCCTCACAACACTTGGGAAAGTGATAAATGCTATGACTAGCTGCACTCCAGGAAAACCAACTCATATTCCTTATCGTGATTCTAAGCTCACTCGGATCCTACAAGATAATCTTGTAAATTTCACTCCTTAAACTCCATTTTTGTCATACTATACCAGCTTACGTGGATGAACATCTACATTATGTTTCACATGGTGGATGCTCTCAGACTGCATTACTTTGTTGTTACTCTCCAACCCCTTCCAATTCTTCAGAGCCTCTCAACCCTACAATTTGGTGCTAGGTATGTGAACTTAGTTTTATCTGAACTTCTTGTCATAGAGTCAAGAAGGAAACAATGAGGAACATAATGCACAAAATGAAATACAACAATTTTTTAAGATCCCTGTCATCTCTATGCATCTTTGATATTTATGGAATTCATTTTAGTATTCTTTTATTTCCTTTGTTACCATTATAGTTTCTTCTCTTGTTTTGGTCTCATTTCAACTTACATTCCATTGGGCATTGCTTTTCCTCTTATTTATCTTCCACCAATTTGTACTCATTTGATTTACTTTGTATAAAATAATCATGTACAGTTTAAAACAATTTTGTATATAGGAAACTTCAATTTAGATATTGATACTGTGGTTGATCATTAGTTTGACAAGCATGAACCTATTAATTATTAGTGATGTTTAAACAAGGATAACAATCATGCATTAGTTTCACTGATGATACATTATCCAGTACAGGCAGGACTAGTTAAGCATCCAACAGATATTCTGTCTCTCACTGAATTGTTTCATTAGTAATTAGAGAGTATGTTCCCAACACTGATTACTGTCCAGTTCCATCTAGGTTTTTTGTTCTAGTAAGTAGTTACACATCTACAGAGGCCTTGTAGGAGTCGAAGAGAATCTCTCCGTTCTTTTTTGTTGCATTTATTCAGGTGCTAGGGCTACACCTAGGCATGAAAGCATACTGCACTGATCTGTCTTTTAATTGTTTGTATTGTTAAGAAGAGATGCCTGAGAAATGTGTTTTGGGCTGATGCTAGATCTACTTCTCTGATGCAGTTGCAATTGACACAATAAGTTTGAGAAACAAATATGAAATTCCTTTAATTTCTTTATTTTGGGTTAAACAATCATGCACAACCTGTTTTGCTGGGATGTGGTTTTCTTGGATATGATTCAGTAAGTACTTTATTTGGATAATGAAATCATGGCAAACATGTAAGGTTGGGGAGACATCCAAAGGTTATTCTAACCGATCAGTCAAAACCATTGCAAATGGCAGTTTCTAAGGTTTTCCCTCAAGCTTGGCATTGTCATAGTAGTGTAATGTCAATTCAAAGGTCCATGTCTTAGAATTGGGAACTGCATGTTATCTTAGAATTGATCATGAAGGTTTGTGTTAAGTAATTCTAGGATGAAGCCTATTATATTCTTCCAAGCATGGAGAGTTAGTATTATGGATTTTCCAATTGGAAATTGTCTCAAATTTATTTTATTTCGTTATGCTGCTCAATCACTTCTAGCAGCTTTAGGATCTGATGGAATCACAAGCCACAGATTAAACAGTTGTGTTTAAACAAAATTTGCAAGAAAATTTTTAAAAATAGGTACAACTGCATCTTTCCCTCTTCTTGATGTGCAAAGGTTATTGCTGTAGAGGTTTTGCAAATTAAATTTAAGCTATTGAATTTACTTATACAGATTTTCTTGAAATGTTATTTTTTGGTGTGTTGTAAATAGAAATATGTTTTCATTTAAGTGCTAATTTATATTTGGTCTCTTTTTATCTGTGTCCAAAATGAAGAAAGTGATGAAGACATTGACCTTACTTAAGATTTTTGGGTGGTTGATAAATGCTCTAATATCAATAGTTTTCTGAAAACTTATCGCGACTCGAACTTGCTACTATATAAAAACTTAACTAATCATTTGTACTTAATTAACATTTTACTTTTGGGTTTAAATTACTAGCTTGTTGAATATTTTACATTATGAGATTATTAATGAATGATTTTATTTGTATATATTGTGTTATAATTTATTATGTATGTAAATAAAAATTTACATTAATACGAGTGACTATTTATATAAATCATTTCAATTTGATAACATGTGGCAACAATCGTTGCAATAGATCAATAAACTCTTGCAATTGGTAGTCAAAATCATCGCAAAAGACCAATAAAACCGTTGCAATAGTTTAATGAAATAGTTGTAATAGGTACTCAAAAATCGTTCCAACAGAATAACGAAACCGTCTCAATAGATGCAATTACAACGGTTTAATGTCGTTGCAATAAAATCTATTTCAATGGTTAGTAACCGTTGTAATAATAGATGAAAAGAGGCGTCCCAATAAGTAAAAAAATAACCGTTGCTATAGCTTCACCTATGGTGACGGTTTCAGCCAACCATTGCATAAACCGTTGCCATAGACCTATCGCAACGCCCACATATAGGACGCTTGCTGAATCGTTACGGTAGAGCTATGGCAATGGTTTTATTGTCGTTTTGCAACCGTCACCATAGGGGTAATTTTCAGTAGTGATATACAACATCTCAATTAATAAAACTTAGAGTAGATTATACTATGTGGTATTCTAGATCATTTATCACATTTCTAATAATCTCTTTTTCTTAATTTTGCGTTCATCAATATGTACTTGTCGCATAGACAAACATAAAGGACAAATCAATGAGCATAATTAATTTAATAATACTCAATAATCTTCCCCATCTCTCTCTTAATCTCAATGTGATATGTTGTCACAACCCAAAATTCAAGGCCATGATGACACTCATCGCGGCGAACGTTGACAAGTAAGTCTATCATCCAAACTGATATACAGAGAAAAAAGACAGAAATACCCCTAGGATAAGGCTTCTAGAATGAATTCGAACCATATAAGATAATAGATGTGGAAGAATATAACCAACAATACATCTATAACTCTCAAAATCTAATGTCAATAGTATAAGAACGTATATTGTACAATTCAAATCCAAACGAAATACATAAGATGTCAAATACAAGAAAAAGTCTGTCTGTAAAATAAATGTAAAGACATAGTCTATAAGAAAGGTAGTAGAATACATCTGAATGCCTGAAAGTAAACCACTACCTTAAAAACACCAAATGTCGCCCGAATCAATCAAGTTAGGGCGCACTCGAACTAGGACCTCCACCGAAAGAACGCACTAGGCATGAGTACGATTCACTTGTATTCAGTAGGTATCATAGGTTGACCAAACAAAGTAGATAATAAAATATACAAAATACACAAAAAGGCACGTCACCTACAATAAAAAAATATCCCACAATGGTAGACCACACCGCTTGCACTAACAATTCAAATATATCACATATATTGTAATGATATACCCAGGTAGAACAAAATATACATACTATCAAATACAAGTAGAAATAAGGGAGAACATATATATATATACAAGATCGTTAGTACAAAGAACGGAAGATAGAATAAATAGATATATGACAAGTCAATATAGCAATTCAATCGCAATATAAACATAATAAAACAAGTTCAATATATAAGATGATAATGATGATGATGCACGAGGTTGTTGCACAATCTTCGTATACACCTATGGAGACAAGCCTCTTGACATAGGACCCATGGAGGGTTCATCAACCCATATACAATACACACACACACACACACACACATATATATATATATCCATATCCATTTCCATATCTCCTCTCTGGCATATCCATCAGGAATGGTTTTATAAGATATCACATTTTTTCTCATAAAAAAGTGTTATTAGTATTTCTTAGATATTGCCATAGTGGTACCTTATGTTTCATGAATGAGTATGATATGAGGATGTAATGCTCACAACCAATCACAATGAATATTTCCACAACCAATCACACGATGTACTTTCACAACCAACCACAATGATATATTCCTCAATCACGTGAGCTAATATCCACTCATTAGTTCTACCATCCATAAATTTCCACATGAATGTATGTCATTAAAGTATGAATATAACAAAATATATCAATGGTACCACAATAGGCATTTTAGCAACATAATACAATTGTTCACATGTATTTTAGGCTATCAACATCAGATAGAACCCCACATGGTCACACATATCTCAAAACCAACATTTATATTACATTAGGCCTTTATAACACCCCAAATTTTGGTCCCTAAAAATTTCATAATCTTTAAGCTTACTGTCCTCACTACAACTCACTTTGCGAGTCGTATGGTGTCATTATGTATCGTAAGACCCTAATCATAGACAGACTAGTGTGCTTGGTAGAGTTTCTAAGTTGATCAAGACTAGAACCCAATAAGTCATAGTGTTTTAATCGTATTGAATCCAGTGTACTATCTTAAATTCCTATTGTGATGGCGACTAGTATGTTACGAATTGTAAGGACTAGATATGAGTTGCATGGTGTGACTCGTAACCAAACCAGTATAGGTGGCCCTAGATACTATGTAGACTATGACTAGACTAAATGAGTCCTAGGGTGACCCTATGAGTCGTGAGACACTCGTAGTGACTGGCGTCGATTTTCAGTATTTTAATTAATGACATCCTGGTTATTTCCCATCTTTCCCACTTAGACCCCACAAATTAAAAACCTCTTTGGGACTTTATTAACATACTATTCATAATAAAAAAACACCCCCAAACTCTCTAAATTCTCCAGGGTTAATATTCTTAGGGTTTCCAAGAAGTTGGTCATATAAGTGCTCCAAGGTTGATTTCTCTCCATAAATCTTGGTATTCCAGGCACGTATCTCTTCCCCAATACTTATTTTATTAAAAAAATATAATTTAATTGTGACCCATATGGTTTAATTGTTGGTTTTTAGTTATGGGTTGAGGGTTTTTGAATGAATATTGTTTGTGTGATGTTCCATGTTTACATATGCATTATTTATGCTTTAAATGGTGTCTCTTTTGAAACCAATTTGATATATAGGTGTGTGAATTTAATGGGGAATATGGTTTCCCCTATTTTAATAAGTTAATGATTTGAAAGTGGTGATAATCTCAACCCAATCTTGTGAAATTGGCTTTGAACATGGGAATATGCATATTGAAGAGTATTTTAAAATCTTGCATGGAGCGAAAGAGTAATAAAACATGAATTGGTTACCTTGGTGGTCATGAATTAAGTTGAATTGTAAACTTTGGAGTCCTATTGGTTAAGGGGTTAGAGTCTCACTTGGCTACATATTTTTGTTCCTACTTAGAACTTTGAATTCCCATCAGTTAAAGGGGTTAGAGTCCCACTTGGCTATGTGGCTGGTTTCCTATGTGGAACTTTGGAGTCGTGATGGCTAATTGGGTTAGAGTCCCATTGGAAGATTGATTATTTTGGCAAAGTGACTGCATTTGCAAGCTATAGTCGGTATGACGATACCACTTGATGATGCCTTAGTGAATGACTTTTTTTTTATGATTGTGAATGTGTGAAAAGTCTTTTAATTGGGTTTTAATGAGGGTTGTGTATCTGTAACATGGCAGTGGAGGTCCCAAGGGACTAATACTGGAAACCATTGTTATCGACGTAGGGATCTAAATAACCAGAAGATTTGAGTCTCCCGTGTTATATGATTGAGTGTCAAAGTCACTCTTGATATATGCTGGGAGGTTAGAGGCCCCAATAGTACATATGTATATGTAATTATTCTGTATTTTGTGCGGCCACATACACTGAGGCCCTTTCAGCTATGGAAAAGCTGGATCCATATAGCTCGTGGGTGACTTATAATGATGGTTATGCTACACAGTCCAAGTTAATGGTTTTACGTGCATGCTAAGCCTTGTTCCCTATTCCGGCATGATATTTATATGTATGACGATATGTGCATGGTTTTGAATTGGATTTGACTTGGCATTATTTTATTCCTTTGTCCCTGAGTTACATGCTAGTGCTCAACCCACTAATCATCTTCAGACATTGTATCCACACGTAATGCAGGGTTTGATGGTAAGTGTACTTTTTATGCGTAGTGTTAGGTGGATTGGCTTGGTTTGTCAGTCGGTTGTGAAGTGGTAAGCTTCCATTCGTAAGAAGACTTGATTATTCCACCAGTGTCTTTCCCTTAAGTAGAATTAAAGACATTATCATTTATAATTAACATTATAATTGTCATTGTTAGAATCGAGGGCATATCCCGACTTATATTGGTTATCTGTTTTGTTAAGAGGCTTTATGGATATTACTGTTATTGGGTATTGGTTGTTGATATTATATAAACTTTGAGTTTCTTTTTACTCTATCTTTCTATATATTCGGAATTCATCCGCTGTTAGGTATTGTTTGGTGTTTTGGCTAGGTACAGGGGGTGGTCTTAGGTCAATGGAGGACTTGAGATACCCGTCAAGGCCAGGCCCTGGTTTGGGTCATAAAAAAGTTTGTATCAGAGCCTAGGTTTGGTGTCATTGTGTGTACACAAATTCGTGTGAAGAAGAGTATCTTTTATGGGTGAGTAGCGCGCCACACTTATAAGGGAGGGGCTACGAGACAATTAGAAATGTTTTTCTTTCTTATGATCTATTTTTGGTGTATAGTCTAAGGTCTTGAATCTCCTTTAATATCTGTTTATTCACATTTTATATTATGCCTTCTTAAAGATTTGATGCTCATGGAAACTCCTCTGTCTCACTCAAGGACAATGTCAATGAAACCCATCCAACTTATGGAGTTCAAACTCGGTCTAGGCCCCTTCTCTTGATGGATCTTGTGGGGTTCCCTTGAATTCAAGTAGTCCTCCTTGGGCTCCTCATGGTGATGTGACTAATGTTGAGTTCCGTCAGTCGATCCATTTGCTTACTCAGTTAGTGGCCTCTCAGTCTCGCCAGTCTGAACGTGAGGATGTTGTTTCTCCTTCTTTTGAGGGCACTAGAGTTGGCCAGTTTATGAGGCTTAAATCTACTATTTCACTGGTTCTATAGTTAGGGAATATCCTCAAGGGTTCATTGATGAGATGGAAAAGATATTCAGGGTGATGCTTGCTTTTAATTCTGAAAGTGTGGAGTTTGCCGTATATCAGTTAAAGGACGTGGCATATAAATGTATGAGGAATGGGATCAATCGAAAGGCGATGATGCTGAGGTAGCATTGTGGGATGAATTTTCAAATACCCTCCTTGACCGTTTCTTTCATCAGGAGTTGAGGGAAGCGAATGTCGAAGAGTTTGTAAATTTGAGACAAGGCAGGATGACTGTGAAGGAATATGCCCTACAGTTTCTTCAACTGTCCCATTATGCTCTGGAATTGGTTTCTTCTATGAGGGCTAGGATGAGGAAATTTGCTTCTGGGTTGTCCCGTGACTTGATTTTGGAATGCAAGGACACCTTGTTGAACAAGGACATAGACATAGATATTTCTAGATTTGTAATATACATGCAAAAATTGGAGGATGAGAAGAAAAAATAGGCAGAAATCAGAGAGAGGCAGAGTAAGAAGTTTTGTTACTCAGAACAGGGTAGAGGTTAGAAAAATAGTGGTGGAGATGGTAGGCAGTTGTTTAAGAAGAAAACCTAGGGCAATTCTGGTTCCTATTCTATGGCTAGTGCTCTATATCCTAAGCCATCTGGTGATCGCCGTTTCCAGAACGGTGATGGCCCCAGGGCACAAGGTGCCTAATCTCAGGCTAGTGGATCTCAGTCAGCCCCATGTTATCCCCCATATCGTTTATGGGATGGTGCATCATATAGTTTGGGAGAAAGGAAGTAATAAATGTTTCAAGTGTGGTCAGCTTGGTCACATGCAGTGGGATTTTCGTTCAGCTAGGATTTCCACTGGAGCTAATAAGGTTCCGGTTGCTACATCACCATCTCATGCACCAAAGAGTGCCACTTCTGGTTCCAGCATTGGTTGAAATTGCCTTTATGCTCTTGCCACATGTCAGGATTCTGAGGTATCTCCTGATATTGTTATTGGTATGTTGAAACTCTTTTCTCGGGATGTATTATGTCTGCCTGATCTCTAGTCTACTCTTTAGTATGTGACCCCATATATGGTTGTTTATTTGTTTTTGGTCCTGATTGTATTCCTGATCCTTTCTTTGTGTCTACCTAGGTGGATGAATTAGTGGTGGCTAAAAAGTTTTATAGGGGTTATATGGTGTCTCTTTGTGGTAGGGAGACCTTGGTAGATTTAATAGAGTTGAATATGTTAGATTTTGATGTTATCGTAGGGATGGATTGGTTGCATTCCTGCTATGCCTTTCATGATTGTCGGACATGTAATGACACAACCCACCCTGAGGCCTTATCATAGTGGGCATCCCAAGTCCGACCAGGATCGGAGACCACCCCCGTTGCCCAACCCAATCTCTAGCCGCCTGACATGAGTTGGCTGAATTTCCAGCATTTAATAAGATAGTTTAATAGCCCACATAAAGACTATGAGATAAGATCACAACCGTGACCGACCCAACCGATTCCAACCATACCAATAATCCAACCATACCAAACCATACCAAAACAAGGGCCATAAACCATAACATAACCAAGGATGTTCCAAGACATAATATAATTAATCCCAAAAAAGAAATAGGATGGAATAGCTACCAATATCATCCGATGAAGTCAGTCCACTGGCTTATTCCAGTGCCAAGGAAGACACCTATACTGATCCCCTCCATTCTAACCTATAGAATTACCACAAAGACTCTATCCAAAAGAGTAATGAAATCCGATTGGGACAAGCCCCAAAGCATAGCCAAAACAAATATCCAAAATAAAGTCAAAATGTCTAAAAATATCCATAACATGAAATGATGCCTTTCGAAAGGATGGAAGCTCACCACTTTAGTCCAAATGTTATCCCCGAGTCAATCACTATGTTGGAGGAGTAAAACAGTCGGTTGCTATATAGCGTGGGTATACAATCGCCAGTAGATGGGGTTAGCGAGTGACCGCTAGCATGATCTTAGGATAAAGATAAAATAATGCCATTTATAAAACCAAGTAAAAACTATCCATATGCACACAACCATACGACCATACATACATATATATATATTAATGATGGGAAAAGGGAATTGGGTTTAGCGTGCATTTAAAACCTTTACCTGGCTTGTGTAGCTTTTCCGTTCTAAACCACCCACGGGCTATATGGGTTCGGCTCCCCTCGCTGAAAAGGACCCAGTGCGTGTAGCCGCACGACCAGGGAAGTGTCCCATGGGATGACTAGTACATCCCCAAAATAAAGTGTGACATTATGCACACAATCACCAAGACAACCTCATATCGGCAAATATGAGTTTCCAGTTTTGGACCCCTCGGGACCTCCACCTTCCATGGCTTTGCTACACATCTCACCATTATTACTCAATTAAAACCAGTTTCCAAATAACAAAACCATTATCCATTTATTAACCAAGGCCATTGGTATCAGTATCGTTATACCAACCCTTACTTGCAAGTAAAATCCATAGCCAACCATTTATAGGTTTAAGGGGATTTTCTAGTGCCCTTCCATTTACTATATTGAACTACTCGGGAGACTATTATGTTCCCCACAATCATAACCAATTAGCCTTTAGCCTTTCCAAACCATTTAAATTATGCATAATTCCTTTACCAAGTTTAAAACATGCAAGAGTTCCATTAAAAAAAGTCAATGCAATAAACATATCTCTATAAGTATTTTGTCAAACACATTGGGGTATAATATGAACAAATCCAATTCCAATTACCAATAAACCATTCCCATTCAATCCGATTATCCAAAAAAACCATTAATGCATATAAAAACATAATTAAAACCATGGGAAATCATAACTAAACAATTAACATCAAAACCCCCAAATCATATTTGAAAGCCAAAGTCATGCAATAGTAAAACCATGAAAACATTCATATAAACCACTCCTTTAATTAAATTAACAATGAGGGAAGAGAAACATGCCTTAAACCAGGACGATGACGAAAAGAAATCACCAAGACAAGCCCCAAATTGATCCCTTAGTTGAAACCCTAGCTTACTTTGCCCAAAAACTCTTAAGAGAATTATGGAGTGTTTAGGAAGAGTTTCTAAGTGTAAATGAATAGAATATTAGGGTAAATAACCTCCCAGGTAGGTTCGAAATCGTGGGGCCTTATTTGGATAAGTAGGGAAATGTCCAAAATACCCCTACTTAAGTTGCACAAAATCCCGTCACTGGATACAACTGGCCCTCACGAGTCATACCCCCCAATACGATTGATATCCACCACTTGTATCTAAGCCTTAACCCTTGGATCAAACACTGTCCAGTATATGACTCATCCAACCACGTCGTAACCTCAACATATGATCCGTAACCATGACCCATATCCCTGGTAGAATAAAATACCTGGGGAATTGAACACTATTTAGCATACGAGTCCCCGGTGTGATTCGTACCCTGGCTTACAGCTCATGATGAACCACTTATACTCAGATCTAACCTAAGTAACCAAGTCTAAGATTAAGTTAAGGAACCCAACAATCCGTATCCACCAATATGACTCATACCCCTAAGTCGTACCTATTCCAGTAACCAAAACCCATCCCACTAACCAACGTTGATCAGTATATGATCGGACTATACCACCCTTACCCCAACATACGGATCATACCCATGAGTCGTATTAGGTCAAGAGATCTGAATTTCAAGAAATTTTTTAAGGTCCAAAAACTAGGGTGTTTCAGTCTCCCTCACTAGGAACATTCATCCCCGAATGACGGACAAAGTAGGGGTAACCACACGCAAAAGTCATTTGTATTATCAAATATATTCCCAATCTTTAACAAAGTTTGAAAACAAAGAGGCAAAGACTTTAATCTTTCCTTTAAAAAACTTAGAAAATAAAGATTTGTTGAAGGCATATACCTTTTGCACGAATCCCAAGAGCAAAAAATAAATGCGAATATTTGGACTTTATGTCCTCTTCTGCTTCCTAGGTGTCTTCTTCCACCTTATAGTTACGCCAAACAACCTTAATTGAAGCCACATCCTTGGTCCGCAACTAATAAACCTGCCTAGCCAAGATCTAAACCAGAACCTCTTCATAAGACAAAGAATTCGTGAGACCCAATCCTTTTAAAGGAATAATTAAAGAAGGAACACCAATGCACTTCCTCATCATGGAAACATGAAAGATCGGATTAACCTAAATCAAGCTAGGAGGCAACTCCAACTCATAAGCAACATTACCAACTTTTCGCAAAATCTCATAAGGACCAACATACCGGGGACTGAGCTTCACCTTCTTGACAAACCACACTATTCTCTTCATAGGAGATACCTCGAAGAAAACCTTATCCTCAACCTCAAACTCCAAATCTCTACACCTAACATCCGTATAGGACTTTTGGCAACTTTGGGAAGCCTTAAGCCTATCCTAAATCACTTTCACCTTCTCCATATCCTGTTAGACCAAATCAGGACAAATATATCCGGCTCTCTAAGCTCAAACTAATCAATAGGAGATCTACACCTCCTACCATACAATGCCTCAAAAGGGGCCATACCAATACTACAACGATATCTATTATAAGCAAACTCCACCAAAGGTAGATGCTCAACCCGATTTCCACCATAATAAATCACACAAGTGCGAAGCATATCCTCCAATGCCTAAATAGTTCTCTCTAGTTGCCTATCTGTCTGAGGATGAAAAACAGTACTCAGAATAACCTTAGTCCCCAATACTTCTTGAAAAGATAGCCAGAAGTGAGACATGGACTACATGCCACGATCAAAAATAATAAAAATAGGCACCCCATGCGCTTCACAATCTCCTAAAGATACAACTTAGCATAATCCTCCGCTAAGAAGGTAGTCTGTACTGGCAAAAAGTACATAGACTTAGTCATCCTATCCATAATGACTAAGATCAAATCATACTAATTTCGAGACTGAGGAACACCTGTAAAGAAGTCCATATTGATCACTCCCCACTTCCATTTGGGCAAATCAATTTTTTGATACAACCCTCCTGGCCTCATATGCTCAACCTTAACCTATTGACACATTATGCATTTGGCCAAAATAACCCACATCTCTCTTCATACCATTCCACCAATTGATATCCTTGAGATCATGATACATCTTAGTCGAGCTGCGATGTATAACATAGCGTAACTCATGCGCCTCATCTAAAACCCTTTGTCGTAACCCGTCGACATCAGGAACACATAACTTTCTTTTGTACCATAAAGTACCATCACTATCGATCTCAAACACCACTACCTTTTGCCCACCAACTTCACTCTTGATTTTCATCAAGATAGGATCTAGAACTTTTTTTTTCTTAATCTCCGCACCAAGAGACAATCAAACCACTTATGCACCATCACACTACCATCCTTGGGGTCCAAGAGGCGAACTCCAAGATTAGCTAAGCGGTGAATATCCTTCACCAATTCCTACTTTTCTTTCTCCACATGATAGAAACTCCTCATGGATAGCCTGCTAAGAGCATCTGCAATCATATTAGCCTTACCTGGGTGATTGTGAAGACTCATATCATAATCCTTGAGAAGCTTAAGCCATCTTCTATGCTTGAGATTAAGCTCTTTCTAGGTGAACACATATTGCAGATTCTTATGATCAGAAAAGATATCCACGTGAACACCATACAAATAATACCGCATATTTTCAAAGCAAACACAACTGCCAATAGCTCCAAATCATGAGTAGGATAATTCCTCTCATGTACCTTCACCTGCCTAGAAGCATAGGTAATCACCTTTCCATGTTGTATCAACACACAACCAAGACCTACCCAAGATACATCATAATAAACCATAAACCCATCATTGCCTTTTGACAAAGTCAAAATTAGAGTCAAAGTTAACTTATACTTCAACTTCTCAAACTCCCTTCACAAGCATCTAACCAAGAAAACCTGACCTTCTTCTGAGTTAACTTAGTCAAAGGAGCAACAATCGATGAAAAGCTTTTCATAAACCACCTATAATACCCAGCTAAACCAAAAAAGCTCCGAATGCCAGATGGAGTCATTGGTCTAGGCCACCTTTTCACCATATCACCCTTTTGTGGATTCACCATGATCCCCTCACTAGAAATAATATGTCCCAAGAAAGTTACAGCATTCAACAAAAACTCACACTTAGAGAACATGGCATACAACTGTTGTTCTTTTAAGGTCTGCAATACCACATGGAGGTGATTAACATGATCCACCTCGCTCTTTGAATAAATCGGAATGTCATCAATCAACCCAATGATGAAGAGATCTAAGTACTGACAAAAAACCATGTTCATCAGATCCATAAATGCTGCTGGAGCATTAGTCAACTGAAATGACATTACCAAAAAATTAAAGTGCCCATATCGAGTATGAAAAGCCATCTTAGGGATATCCACTTCCCTAATCTTTAGCTGATTATACCCAGACCAAAGATCTATCTTAGAAAAGAACTTGACACTTTGCAACTGGTCAAACAAATCATCTATCCTTGGAAGATGATGCATGTTCTTGACTGTCACCTTGTTCAAGTTCCTATAACCAATGCATATCCGAAGGAAACCATCCTTCTTGTGCACAAACAACACCGGTGCACCCCAAGGAGATACACTAGGATAAATAAACCCCTTATCCAGAACATCCTTAAGTTGCTTCTTGAGTTCCCTTAACTCAGATGGAGCCATTCTATACATAGGAATAGAAATTAGATGAGTATCTGGAAGCAAATCAATATTAAGCTCTATTTCCCTATCCAGTGAAACATCAGGAAGATCATCCAGAAAGACCTCTGGAAACTCATTAACTACTAAAACTGACTGAAAAGAAGGACCTTTTGAGTTAGAATCTTTAACCCAAACCAAGTGATAAAGACAACTTTAGGAGATTAACCTCTGATCTTTAAGATAAGAAATAAACCGCCCTCTAGGAGCTAAGGAAACACCCTCCCACTCTATTACTGGTTCACTAGGGAACCTAGAGATAACCCTATAGGTTTGATAATCCAATGATGCGTAATAAGAGTGTAACCAGTCAATACCCAGAATAACATCAAAATCTATCATATCTAACTCAAACAGGTCCACCAAGGTCTGCTTGCTACCAACAGATACCACACACCCCCTATAGACTCTCTTAGCAGTAATCGAGTTACTTATTCGGGTAGAAATAGAAAAAGGATCCAAAATAACTTTTAGATCAAAACCAAAAGATACAACCACATAAAGAGTTACATAGGAGAGTGTAGACCTCGAATCAAGCAAATAATATATGTCACGAGAGAAAAGCTATAACGTACCAGTAATGACATCAAGTGATGCCTTGGATTCCTACCGGGACGCCAAAGCATACAACCTGTTTTGACCAACGCTAGAACCAGGAGTAGTAACAAAAGTAGATGTCACACCACCAAGTGTAGGAGCAGGCGATGAAGCCACAAGAATCTTATTTTCCCCCGTAGCAACCTTATTAACTGGACAATTCCTGAGCTGATGGCCTATCTGGCCACACTTGAAGCATTTATCCCTTCCTTCATCATAATAACCCTAATAAGGACGTTCACTGAATCGACAAGAAGGACATAAAGAAATTGGCTGACCTCCGCTTGCTTGGGATTGGGAAACCTACACCTGGATGTTGTCACCACCATGATGACGCCTGTGGCCCGACTAATAAGGATCACTAGCAGAAGAGTAGGAACGAGAACTTCCCCACATCTTTTTTTGCCATTTGCTACCATCTCTACCACTATGAGACTAAGCACCTCCCTAATTAAAAAACTTGCTTCTCTTTCCCTGTCTATCTCCAAACTCCACTGTGCTTCTCTTCTCGTTATCCACTTGATGCATATGAACAATAAACCTAGAGATATCCATATCTTTATTCAGTAAGGCAGTCTTGCTCTCCAAAATTAGATCCCAATTTTACCCAAAAGCGAACTTCCTCATTCTTGCCCACATGTTAACCACTAAATCAGGAGCATACCTTGACAACTGGTGAAACTTAAGTATATTCCTTGACAGACATCCTCCCCTACTTGAGGTTCACAAACTTCTCCATCTTTGCTTCCCTCAACTCTTAGGGAAATAAACGATCCAGAAAAGTACCAGAGAAGGCATCCTATAAGGAAGAATGGTCCACATCTCCTCTATCCCTATCCCACTCTTTATATAACTGATATGCAATATCTTTGAGTTGATTAGCTACGCACCCCCTCCTCATTAGTAGCCTGTATCACCTAAAATATCTTTTCCATTTCATCTAGGATGCCTTATGGATCCTCCTTCACCTTTACTCCAGAAAAAGTCAGAGGTCCCATCTTCATGAATTAGCCAACCATTGTGGCCTCAACAGACAAAGCACCAGACATATCCTCTCAGCTTGAGCAATAACAAACTTAGCAATAGCATGAAATAAATAGACTAACAAAATTCCATATTAGTTACCTCACTCTAAGAAGGACTAGTAAAAATTGGTGGAACTCTAGAACTATCAGGGATAGGACCATGATATCGAATATGAACCTTAGAAGTAGGATGCACCCCTTCACCGTGACCTCCAGATGGGATAGAAGAATTTCATTGTATTCCTGATCTATGTGGCATGATCTGAAAGACGAAAAAAATAAGGATTAGAGAAGATTCTAGGAATGAGAATTCAAGCTTAAAGATAGAATACAAAGAAAGTGAAACATTCTTAAATGCCTTGTAACCTTTCCCTTATGAGTGTGGAATGCTACACACCCCTAAAAGCTACTCTACTCGACACGGCTTTATGGACTCCCAATTGACCATAAACCTAAGCATTGATACCAACTTGACAAGACCCTGTAATGCCCCGAGTCTGTACCCCGGATGCTACACGGTACTCATACTATCGAAGGACCACAAGCTAACCCATGAATGGTACCTGCTACAATAACTGAATAATAATATTGTAGTATGCAGAAATTAGGTGAAAAGCATGCCATAAGGTTCAATATTGTAGTAAAATTGAATACGGTATAACAAAAACCAAATCTGATACATCTGTCTGAAAACACTCTAGTCTGAAAAAGCCTCTAAATTATTTGAAACATGGAGTTAATGGGACAAGACCCCAACTAACTTCGAACTACTGAAATAAGCTGAACTGCTGAAGTAATCATCGTGTCCTCAAACTAAGAAGACTCACCACTAACTCTGTCAGATGAATATTTGAACTACTAAGCATGATCGGGAGTCCATGCATCTGAACCTATGATATAAAACATCATAGCACAAAAGAAAGGTATGTTCTAGTACTTTGAATGTACTGGTATGCAAAGTGAGATAGGCTGAAATACATGGGTTCATATGCATAAACTATACTGACTGAATGACATGAATATAACTGAATAAGAGTACATGTATAAATACGTAAACTATAACTGAGACAGTGATAACACTGGATATTGAGTTCTGAATTACTGATTTACTGATATCTGAGTTTACTGATACTGTGTAGTTGATAACTGAGTGACTGTATCTGAAAATTTTGATCCTGTGGAACTATACTAAGTTCCATACTGAATTGAGTGACTGTATTTAACAATCCTGAATATGTAGAACAAAACTGAGTTCTATTTTGAGACTGGAACTAAAACTGAGACTGCGGGAGGTAATCATCAAAACGTATGCCCCTTTCTGAATAAATTGGGTCCAACCTATAACCCATTTGAATGGGAGTCAGTACTATGCCATGGGTAAAGACAACTGTAAGTTAAACCTCTCTGACAGGAAGCTCTTTCATTAACCCTCGCTTGCAGGAAAACTCGTACGAGATGTATCAACCCTAATCTGGAAGGAAGATATCTTAAATTATGCTGGCTACATAGTTCTATAATGCAGGGATTGCTACTAAGGGTCAAACCCTCTGCTGTTAGGAATGACCCCATCCCTGGGTTAACCCGGTGCTGAATTATACTTCCAACTGAATAGACACTGAACTAATTTCTAGTTCATACTAGGCTTGACTGAACTGTTACTGATTATACTGTCTAACTGAACTGAACTGAGTTTAATGAGTTCCATTGATTGATGAAATACTATTGAATTCTATTAACTGAATGAGTTTACTAAGGCCCGAATTGAATACTGAACTGGACTAGGCTGATATTGAGTTTACTGAGTTTTTCCTGAGTTTTGTAACTGATTGGGAGTACTACTGATCATGGCATGACTAATACTATCTCGAGACTGACCATGGCTCTGGGTAATGAGCTAATTTATCGAGTATTAAATAACCTCAGGACTCGATAACATAAATTATAAGACATGGCACAATCTTAAAACATGATAAATAACTACTTGATCATCATTCATTCATTCATTTGGACATTCTAGCTAACACTTGCATGCCATGAACTTGAATACATGCTAACATGATATAATTTCATAATTTAATTCTCTTGAACAACTCACCAAACACTTGGAAAGCTTTGTATATGCACATAGTACTAATCAACACATGAGCATAACAATTTCAAGGCTTTAACATGAATTCATATGATACTACTTACATAATAGTTGTTTTTACATAAATCTTGCTCTTAATCATGTAATAAAAATTCAATCAACTATAATCATGAATACACTTGAATCCAAATCATGGAAAGCATAAAATCAAGCTACTTGAAGTTTAAAAGAGTTTCTTAGACTCCAAGGGTGGAAGGAACCCTTGGATGGACACTTCACATACCTTGGTTGTTAAATTCTTAAAGAAAAATGGTGAAACCTTGAGCCTTGGCTTTGAAATTAAATCACCCAATGTTCTTGTTCTTGAGCAATTTGAGAGAAAGTGAGTGTATTTTGCTCGATAAGGGTTGAATATCATGTTTTAGGGATCAATAGTGGTTGGAAAAAACCCTAATGCCCCTGAGGATGCAACTCTTTAATTACTAAAAACTGAACTATCAACGCGTAGTGTCGTTTGCATCGATGCGATAGCCAATGCACCGTGTTGATTCCATGTTGGTTTACTGGAAATTGCCACTGGGAGCCAAGGAAAAATATTGATCGATGCGATGGCTGCTGCGCCGCACCGAGATCGTGTCGATACACTATTTTGGATTCCCAAACATGGTTCAAACGAGGTTCAAAAAATACGAAACTCATCTGGGAACACCTACTGACATTCCTGATTATGAATCAACTAAAGATTGATATTTTAAGGTCATAAGAGTAGGGAAATAGAGTTGCTAACTTACAAAGGACAAAATAATACTAAGTCCGAATACTTAGCTAGAATTTTCTAAGTCCGGGACCTCTTAGAAAACTTAAAAGGCTGAGTTGAGCTTAGGATTTTGTGGGGTCTTACAATATGTCCCCCTTGGGAACATTCGTCCTCGAATGAGACTGATTAAACTGAGAATACTGACAAGCTGGATTTAGACACTGGACATGCACAACTGAAGCATGATTTCATCACTGAAATTACTGATATACTGAATAATCATACTGAACATGCATATATGATGCATGAGTACATAGCTGAACATGATTCATGAATGCATGACTGGGATTACTGATAAGTTGAGCTTATATACTGGATATGCATGTCTTATGCATGAGTACATAACTAAACTGATTGATGAATGCATGACTGAGTATACAATGTTAATTGATACCAAGTCGGTAGCTATATCTGAGCATGAGACTGAGTAAATTCAAAGGAAATCTGTTACCTTGGGCTGAGTCTGAGCTTGCAGAGAAGAGGTGAGGATACTTGGTCCGCATGTCTGCTTCTGCTTCCCAAGTAGCTCCCTCCACGGACTGATTCCTCCAAAGTACTTTGACTAGAGCGACTTCTTTGTTCCTTAGTCTGCGAATATGATAATCAAGGATTTCGACGGGAGTCTCTTCATAAAAGAGGCTATTCTGAATATCTATGCCCTCTATAGGAACTATAACTGCTGGGTTACCTATGCATTTCTTAAGCAAGGAGACATGGAAAACTGGATGCATTGAAACTAAGTCTGAAGCCAACTCAAGATCGTAAGCTACCTATCCAAAATAGTTGAGAATTCAATAAGGACCAAAATATCGGGGACTGAGTTTCCCCTTTTTGTGAAACCTCTTCACTCCTTTCAGAGGAGAGATTTTCAAATACATAAAATCACCAATCTCGAACTCGAGATCCTTTCTGCATATATCTACATACAATTTTTGTTGGCTCTGAGTTGTCTTAAGCCTTTCCCTAATCAACTGAACTTTCTCTAAGGTATCAAATACAAAGTCAGGCCCTACCACTGCAGCCTCACCCACTTTAAACCAACCAATGAGAGATCTACACCTCCTCCTATAAAGCACTTTAAACGGAGCTATCTGAATGCTGGAATGATAGCTGTTGTTATATGCAAATTCAATCAAAGGAAAGTGGTCATTCCAACTACCTTTAAAATCTGTCGCACATGCTCACAATATATCTTTTAAAGTTTGAATGGTAGTTTTTGCTAGACCATCGATCTGAGGGTGAAAGGCTATACTGAGATAAACTCGGGTACCAAGACCCTTTTGGATTGCCTTCCAAAAATAAGAGGTTAACTGGGTACCTCTATCTGAGATAATGGACAACAAAACACAGTACAATCTGATCAACGCCCTGATATAGAGTTTGGCATAATCCACGGCTGAATAAGAGATATAGACTAGTAGGAAATGAGTTGATTTGGTTATCTTGTCTACAATGACCCAAACTAAATCATGATGGCGACGAGTACGAGGCAAATCCATCACAAAGTCCATGTTCAGTTCTTCCCATTTCCAGGTGGGAATTTTGAACTTTTGTATGGACCCTCTAGGCTTCTAATGATCAATCTTAACTTGCTAACATGTTCAGAACTTACCCACAAACTCTAAAATATCTCTCTTTATCCCACTCCACTAATAGATCTCCCGCAAATCATGGTATATCTTAGTGGCCTATGGATGAATAAAGTAGTGTGCACCATGCATCTCTGCAAGACTTCGCTGCCTCAAGTCATCTACACCTAGCACGCACAGCCAATCCTGACAACGTAAAACACCATCTCCCCCTTGGGAGAAAACCTTTATTTTCTGATCTCTGACTGATTCCTTCAACTTAACTATACTGGGATCCCTATCCTGCTTTTCTTTCACCTCAGAAACTAGAGATGATTCTAAACTACTCTACACCTATACATTACCTTCTGATGAATCGACTAAGCGGACACCTAGTCGGGCAAGCTGATGAATTTCCTAAACTAACTTCTTCTTACCAAACTCCACGTGAGCAATACTACCCATAAACATCCTACTAAGAGCATCAACCACTACATTGGCTTTACCCGAATGATGCATGACACTCATGGTATAGTCTTTCAATAATCCATCCACCTTCTCTGACGAAGGTTTAAATCTTTTTGAGAGAGCACATACTTTAGGCTCTTATGGTCAGTGAACACATCAACGTGCACCCTATACAAATAGTGCCTCCAAATCTTTAAGGCAAACACTATTGCTGCTAACTCAAGATCATAAGTAGGATAGTTCTTTTCACGGGGCTAAAGATGTCTAGAGGCATAGGCTATGACCTTACCTCTCTGTATCAAAACATACCCAAATCGACTCTGGAGGCATCAGAATATACCATAAACCCATCTGAACCATCTGGTAGGGTTAAAACTAGAGCTGTAGTGAGTTGAGTCTTCAAATACTGAAAACTCTTTTCACAAGAATCTGACAACTAGAATTTGACTTTCTTTTGAGTCAATCTAGACATAGGGGATGCAATAGATGAAACTCCCTCAACAAACCATTGGTAATAGCCATCCAAGCCCAAGACACTCCTAATATCTGATGGGAAATGGTCTAGGCCAGTTTCTCACTGCTAATGCCATCATCGAAAATGATATGGCTAAGGAAAGCTACTGACCTTACCCAAAATTCACACCTGCTGAATTTGGCGAATAACTAATGGTTTTTGAGAGTCTACAATACTATTCTGAGATGGTCTGCATGATCATTCTCACTGCGAGAGTAGACAAGAATGTCATCTATAAAGACTATGATGAACATGTCCAAGAACTGATTGAACACACGGTTTATCAAGTCCATGAAAGATGAAGGGGCATTGGTAAGATCAAAGGATATGACTAAGAATTTGAAGTGACCATACTGAGTTCTGAAAGTTTTGTTTAGGATGTCACATTCTCTGACTCTGAGCTGATGATAGCCTGATCTGAGGCATATCTTAGAAAAGTAAATGGCACCCTGAAGTTGGTCAAACAAGTCATTGATTCTCAAAAGTAGATACTTGTTCTTGACCATGACTTTATTTAGCTGACGATAGTCAATACATATTCTGAGAGAACCATTTTTCTTACGCATGAATAAAACTGGTGCACCTTATGGGGACACAATGAGTCTGATAAATCCCTTATCTAGGAGATCTTTTAACTGTTCTTTTAATTCTTCAAGTTCTGCAAGTGCCATTCTATATAAAGGGATAGATATGGGCTGAGTATATGGAAGAAGGTTATTTTGAAGTCGATTTCCCTTTCAGGAGTAACTCCAGGGCGGTCTTCAGTAAACACATATGAGAATTCACATGCTACTGACACTGGTTCAAGATTAGGGTTTTTTGAACTAGAGTCCTGGACTCGAATGAGATGGTAGACACATCCCTTAGATATTATTTTTCTTTCCCTTAGGTAAGAAACAACCTGACCCCTAAGTGCTGAAGTACTACCCCTCCACTCAAGGACGGGTTTATTCGAAAACTAAAACTAGACATTTCTATTTCTGTAGTTGACTGACAATAGTAGGAATGAAGCCAATCCATGTCGAGAATGACATCAAAATTGGTTATCTCTAATTCGACTAAGTTTGATGAAGTGACTTTTTGAGATACCATAACCAGACAGTTCTTAAATACCCACCAGGCTATGATAGATTTACCCATTGGGTAGAGATTGAGAAAGGCTCTGCTAGGATTTTGGGACTGGCTCTAAAGTCAACAGCTATATAAGGATTATCAAAGGACAAAGAAGCTCCTGGGTCTAGCAAAGCATAAAAATATAAATGATAAACTTGTAATGTACCAGTGACCACATCAAGAGAACTCTCCTGATCCTATCAGGACTGAAGTGCATAGCGTCTATTTGGGAGCTTCCCAATGGTGGCACTGGATGGGGCACCCTGTTGATTTGGGAAATCATACTGAGCTGGGGGATGGTTATGATAACTCTGGGAACCCACCTGAGGACACTGTCTGACCCTATGGCCTGGCTTGCCACATATAAAACACACATCACTGCTATCTCTGTAGATACCTTGGTGGTTTTTGCCACACTTTTGACAAAGGAGATTGGTTCGGGCACTACTAACACTACCTTAGGGTTTAGGGCCTGATGCCCTATCTCTGTTGTCATCTCAGAATTTTGGCACAAGTGTACTGGATGAGGACGTAGCTAGAATTGAGGATTTTGGGTAGAACTGAGAATGATTCTCACCCTCTAACTTAGGCTGAGTGAAGTTGAAACTACTTGTTCTCGCTCTCTTGTTCTTTCTCTCCATCTATTTATTCTTAGCCTCTTTTATCTGCTGAACATGGACCATGAGCCTTGATATGTCTATCTCCTTAATCAACATTACGGTCCTACATGCTTTGACCACACTATTAGACATGCTAGACACATACTTACTCATCTTAGATTTGCTATCTGCTACCACATAAAGAACGTATCTGGCTAATTGGGTAAATTTAAGAGAATAATCTTGTACCGTCATGTTGCCCTGCTTTAAATTTATAAACTCCAAAACTTTCTCCCTCAACTCTAGCGGGAAGAACCTATCCTGAAAAGCAACAACAAACTCCTCCCACTCTATGGGCCCTGCATCTGTGGCCCTTTCTACTTTTCACTGTTTAAAGCATGAGTGTGCCACATCCTGTAACTGATGTACGACCAACTAAATGCTTACAATAGTAGTCACTTCCATAATATTTGTAACTTTTTGCACCTGATTAAGAAATTCTTGAGGGTCCTCATCTGATTTAGACCCAGTAAAAGATGAAGGGTTCGTTTGGGTGAAATCCTGAATCCTAGCAGCAACAGTATTGGCCACTGGTTTGGTCGGAACAATAGTTTGATGTTTATTCTAGGCTACCAGAGAATGAGCTAGGGTAGTGAAAACTGCTCTGAACTCAGCGTAGGAGACATGTTCGTCCAGAGGATCTAGCTAGACGGGCTGGGGTTCTGGCTGGTCTCCCGTTCCTCTTCCCTCAGTCCTCTTTGGAGGCATATTCTATAATCAGAAGAGAAATTTGGATTAGATAGGGAGTTTAACTGGAGCTTATTCTCACTCTAATGACATGAATAATAAAAAAAGGGAAACTTTTCTTAAAACACCTTGCAGCCTCCTGTCCATAAGTATGGCTCGCTCCACACCCGTGCACAAGATTCTACTAGATGCGGCTTTTAGACTTCCTAGAACTCTATTGAACCTTAGGCTCTGATACCAAGTTTGTAATGCCCCGAGTCTGTATCCCGAATGCTACACGGTGCTCATAATCTTGAAGGACCACAAGCTAACCCATGATTGGTACCTACTGTAATAACTGAATAATAATACTGTAGTATGCAGAAATTAGGCAAAAAATATGCAATAAGGTTCAATACTGTAATAAAACTGAATACGGTATAACAAATATCAAATCTGATACATCTGTTTGAAAATACTCTAGTCTAAAAAAGCCTCTAAACTATCTGAAACATAGAGTTGATGGGAAAATCCCTACCTAACTTTGAACTACTAAAATAAGCTGAACTAGTAAAGTAATCATCCTGTCTTTGAACTAAGAGGACTCACCACTAACTCTATCAGCTAAATATCTAAACTGCTAAGTATGATCAGGAGAACGCGCGTCTGAACCTATGATATAAAACATCATAGCACAAAAAAAAGGTATGTGTCAGTACTTTGAATGTACTGGTCTGCAAAGTGAGGTTGGCTGAAATGCATGGGTTCATATGCATGAACAACACTGACTGAAGGACATGAATATAACTGAATAAGAGTACTTGCATGAATACATAAACTGTAACTGAGATTGTGATAACACTGGATACTGAGTTCTGAATTACTGATTTACTGATATCTGAGTTTACTGATACTGTGTAGCTGATAACTAAGTAATTATATCTGACAGTCTTGATCATGTGGAACTATACTGAGTTCCATACTGAACTGAGTGACTATATCTGGCAGTCCTGAATATGTAAAACTAAACTGAGTTCTATTTTGAGAGTGGAACTAAAATTTAGACTGTGGGAGGTAATAATCTAACCGACATAACCTTTTATGAATAGATATGGGCCCAACCTATAACCATAGTTGGAAGGGTGTCAGTATCGTGCCACGGGTAAAGACAAATGTAAGTTAACCCTTTTTTACAGGAAGCTCTTTCATCAACCCTCGCTGGTAGGAAAATTTATACGAGATGTATCAACCCTAATCTGGTAGGAGAATATCTTAACCTACACTGGCTATATAGTTCTGTAATACAGAGATTGCTACTAAGGGTCAAACCCTCTGCTGGCAGGAATGCCCCCATCCCTGGGTTAACTCGGTGATGAATCTTACTCCCAACTAATAGACACTGAACTGATTTCTAGTTCATACTAGGCTTGACTAAACTATTACTGATTATACTGTCTAACTGAACTGAACTAAGTTTACTGATTTTTGTTGACTGACGGAATACTACTGAATTCTGTTAACTGGCTGAAATTACTGAGGTCTGAACTGAATACTGAACTGGACTGATACTGAGTCAACTAAGTTTTTCCTGAGTTCTTTAACTGATTGAAAGTACTACTGATCGTGACATGACTGATACTATCTTGAATCTGACCATGACTCTAGGTAATCAGCTAAATTTTTTGGGTATTAAATACCCCCAGGACTCGATAGCGTAAATTATAAGACATGGCACAATCTTGAAACATGATAAATAACTACTTGAACATCATTCATTCATTCATTGGGACATTTTAGCAAACACTTGGATACCATGAACTTGAATATATGCTAACATGATATAATTTCATTATTTAATTCTCATGAACATCTCATCAAACACTTGGAAGGCATTGTATATGCACGTAGTACTAATCAATACACGAGCATCACAATTTCAAGGCTTTAACATGAATTCACATGATACTATATACATAATAGTTGTTTTTACATAAATCTTGCACTTAATCATGGAATAGAAATCCAATCAACATTATTATCATGAATATACTTGAATATAAATCATGGAAAGCATGAAATCAAGCTACTTGAATTTTAAAAGAGTTTCTTGACTCCAGTGGTTGAAGGAACCCTTGGATGAACACTTCACATACCTTGTTTGTTAAATTTTTAAAGAAAAATGGTGAAACCTTGAGCCTTGGCTTTGAAATTAAATCACCTAGGGTTCTTGATCTTGTACAATTTTAGAGAAAGTCAATGTATTTTTCTCAATAAGGGTTGAATCTCGTGTTTTAGGGCTGAATAGAGGTGGGAAAAGACCCTAATATTCCTGTGGACACGACTTTTTAATTACTAAAAACTGGACTGTCGATGCACTGCGTCATTGGCATCGATACGATAGCCAATGCACCGCATCGAGTCCACGTCGGTTCATTGGAAATTTTCGCTAGGAGCCAAGGAAAAATATTGATCGACGAGATGGCCGCTGCACCGCATTGAGATCGTGTTGATGCACTATTTTGGATTCCCAAACGTGGTTCAAACGAGGTCCAAAAAATATGAAACTCATCCGGGAACACCTACTAACATTCCTAATCATGAATCAACCTAAAGATTGACATTTTAAGCTCATAAGAGTGATGAAATAGAGTTGCCAACTTACGAAGGCTAAAATGATACTAAGTCCAAATAATTAGCTAGAATTTTCTAAGTCTGGGACCTCTTACAACATAACAACAAACCCAGCATATTCCCACCTAGTGGGGTCTGGGGAAGGTAGAATGTATGCAGTCCATACCACTACCTCTAAAGAAGTAGAGAGGCTGTTTCCGATAGACAAGGGTAGTCTGGGACCCATTAGCAAGCTAAAAGGCTGAGTTGAGTTTAGAATTTTATGGGGTCTCACAGACCCGCCTGGGGGCCTTGTCATAATAGGCGTTTTATTCCCGACTAGGACTGGAGACCACCACCATTTCCCAACCTAACCTCCAACCGCCTGCCATGAGTTGGCTGAATTTTGAGAATATAATAAGATAATGTAACAGTTCAGATAAAGACTCTGGGATAAGATCACAATCATAACTAACCCAACTGAGTCCAACCACACCATACCAATAATCCAACCATACCAAACCATACCAAAATAAGGGCCATAAAATTAGCCATAACCAAGGATGTTCCAAGACATAATATAATTTATACCATAAAGAAATAAGGTGGAATAACCAATAATATTGTCCAAAGATGTCATCCCACTGGCTTATTCTAATGCTAAGACCGATACCTATACTAATCCCACCCATTCTAACCCATAGAAGTACCACAAAGCCTCTATCCAAAAGAGTAATGAAATCCAGTTGGGACATGCCCCTAACCATAGCCAAAACCAATATCCAAAATAAAGTCAAAATGTCTAAAAATATCCATAACATGAAATGATGCCTTTCAAAAGGATGGAAGCTCACCACTTCAGTCCAAATTTTCTCCCCGAGTCAATCACTATGTTGGAGGAGTAGAACAACCGGTTCCTGCATAGCGTGGGTATATAGCTTCCAGTAGATGCGGTTAGCGAGTGACCGCTAGCATGATCTCAGGATAAGGATAAAATAATGTCATTTATAAAACCAAGTAAAAACTATCCATATGAACACAACCATACATACATATATATCCATGTCGGGAAAAAGGAACCGGGTTTAGCATGCATTTAAAGCCTTTACCTGGGCTGTGTAGCTTTTCTGCTTAAACCACCCACGGGCTATATGAGATCAGCTCCCCTTGCTGAAAAGGCCCCAGTGCGTGTAGCCGCACGACCAGGGAAGTGTCCCATGGGATGACTAGTACATCCTTAAAATAAAGTGTGACATAATGCACACGGTCACCAAGACCAACCTCATATTGGCAAATATGAGTTTCCAATTTTGGTCCCCCCAAGATCTCCACCTTCCACAGTTTTGCTACACATTCCACCATTAGTGCATAATTAAAATCAGTTTCCAAATAAAAAAACCATTATCCATTTATTAACCAAGGCCATTGATATTGGTATCATCATATTAACCCTTACTTCCAAGTATCATCCATAGCCAACCATTTATAGGTTTAAGGGGATTTTCAAGTGTCCTTTTATTTACCATATTGAACTACTTGGGAGACTTCCATGTTACCCTCAAACATAACCAATTTGCCTTTAGACTTTTCAAACCATTTAAACCATTCATAATTCCTTTACCAAGTTTAAAACATGCAAGAGTTCTATTAAAAGAAGTCAATGAAATGAACATATCTTTATAAGAATTTTTTCAAATAGATTGAGGCATAATATGACCAAAACTAATTACAATTACCAATAAACCATTCCTATTCACTCCGATTATATAAAACCACCATTAATGCATATAAAAGCATAATTAAAACTATGGAAAATCATAACCAAGCAATTAACATCAAAAGCCCTAAATCATATGTGAAAGCCAAAGTTATGCAATAGTAAAACTATGAAAATATTCATATAAACCATGCCTTTAATTAAATTAAAAATAAAGGGAAGAGAAAAATGCCTTAAACCAAGATGATGATGGAAATAAAGCACCAAGACAATCCCCAAATTGATACCTTAGTTGAAACCTTAGCTTCCCTTGCCTAAAATCTCTTATGAGAATTAGGGAGTTCTTAGGAAGAGTTTCTAAGTGTAAATGAATAGAATATGTTAGGCCTCTTATCTTGTTAAGACAAACAGGAACTCAAAGCCCTAAAGGCTTGAGAGAACCAACTTATACCTTGGGATTACCATGTATTTAACTATAATAATGATAAGGCTCTAGAAAGTATAGGTAAGACTCCTTTATAAAAGACAAACATAGATAGGCCCATAATAGATATACAGGACTTGGCCGTTGGGGCCTTAATTACTAGAGAATAAGACACCACTGCGGTTTACTTTAGCAATAGTCTACAAAACCTCTAAGAGATAAACAACATTAGCTTAGATTGAGATAAGACCCTTCCATACACTTAAATATAATACAATATCAAATACATGCTAAAGACTCGGCAAAGTCCCGAATTATCCTGGAGTGCACCAACAATTGCTGAGTAAAATATGCTTGTTTTAGGGAGATGTATTAGCTGGGATATATGTACCTACGACATGAAACATAGTGCCCCCCAGGAGGGATGTCAGTACGAAAGAATATACTAAATATGTATGACATAAAGTAACCATAGTTAAAACAAGAACTCAAGTGAAACCAGGCACAACTGTATGAATAATGATAGAAGACCACCCTTGCTTATACTTGTGGAATCATTTACATTACATTCTTTGCTTTGCTTTACTATTCTTTGCATTACTAACTTTGTAGATTATTACAAATGACCAGCTGATCAGTGGTGAAAAGGATGACCTATGCTAGGCATTTTATCCCCTGGGATATGGTCCTTAGAAAAGTACAAATTGAGATCGACCCATGCTAGGATTTTCTTTCACCCTGGGATACCACCCGTAATATTGGGATCAATACATGCTAGGTTTTTCTTCCACCTCTAAGATACCACCCATTAATACATAGATTGGGATCGACCCATGCTGAGTGTTATAACCCCTGAGCTGCAAATGCATAACTTCACTTTACCTTGTTTTTTTAGTTTTTGAGGTTGTTCTTTAGTGGTCATAACATTATTAAGCTTTGGAGCTCTGTACCAATAGAAGAATACATATGATCGAGATAAGAAAAATGATATAGGAAATAAGCATAACATCAATGTAGTAATACTTTGGAACTTATATGACACCAAGAATCTTACTGGGCATAAAGCACATTCACTAATGAACCAAGAAGACATATGACAGGGAAGGAGATGAAGACATGCAACAAATGAGCTAGTAGGGTGTATAACTAGTGGGCAAGTCACATTACATAACATATATGGGTTGTGGTAGATTCCAGTGATCTTACATAGCATATAGAAATTGTGGTAGATTCAAATGTCAAAATTTAGATGTTTCAAATGAGGGAATATGTCCATATCTAGTGGAGACATGTAACTCCTTAACTAAAGAGGTTTGGACTATACTATAAATCCTTACTAGGTAATAACAATTAGAAAGGTACGTGAGAATGGGTACTATTGAGGCATGTGGGTAGATTCTAATTAAGAACAAATGTGTATCCCACATAAGGACATATAAACTATATATTGAATAGGTAAGGACTCTATAAGGTCACCTTATACCCAACCATGATGGGAGTGATATTCAAAATAAAGAACATGTGTAGCCAAAACATCTAACATGTGACACTCTTAACTTGTCTAATCTTGGATCTTATTAACTTATATAAGAGAAACATGTGACACTTTGACACACTTTTAGACCATGGGCAGTAAATAAAAGGTCAATTACCTATAAAGGGATTGTACACCATCACAATGTATCTTTTACTATGAAGGCTCATATACGAAGCTCACTTTATTAGTACATGAGCATAAGACATCATGCCAAAGAATATAAACTAGTATAGCCTTATATACTTTGTTGCGCAACTCAAATATTACAACAAATAAGGTTTCTTTAATTTAAGGTGTTAATCAACAATATAAGTACATAATGGAGCTAATATTAGCAGCTAATCATAGTGTAACCTTTGCAAAACTGTAGCTAAGTACTATGACAGGTTGTAAGAACGTGCAACCCCCGAATACTTGGTGTATCATCACACCCTTCATTTTCACTTTAATCAAACTCCATTATATCCTAAAATGTCACCAAAATTCCTTACAACAATAACACACCTAAAAAACCCCAAAAATAGTTCATATATCTCATTATACAGTAGGAAAACTTGAATTTATGGCTTCCAATCACCATCCCATGAGTTCATAACAAAAGCACATCTAAAATCTCTTATTCACTATCATGACCAAGGAGAGATAAAAAGTAGCAGTAACCTTACCTTTGTTGGTGAAGATTATTATTCTATCACTTTCTAAGCCATCTAAAACATAAGTTTTCCTTTAACTTAAACCAAATAAGAGAAGAAACCTAATAGAAGTTTAATAAGGCAGAACTACCAAGCTTGAAGAGGGTTTTCCTACACTTTAAACATAAGACCTTTCATAGCACAATCAAACTAAAACCATAAACAAATTTACTTTCCTTGAACTTGGAAAGAGAGGGAATACCAAGAACCCTAATAGGAATTTTGGAACTGCTATATGAAGGTTTGTGAGAAAGAGAAAGAGCTTAAGATAAATCTATCTTTTTGGCAAGGGAATAGTGGAATATGAGCTGATTTTAGACCTTAAAAGGACCAGCTGAACTGCCTCTTTTTCTTTACCCATTTTCAGCCACATTTTGGTCAAGTAGGTGATGCACCTACTTGGCCTTTTTAAGCCAATGAAATGAAAAAGTAGGTGATGCACCTAATTGACCTAAAATTCTGTATCTTTATAGGCTTTGACCTTATTAGGCTTAGGAGCAGATTTTGGAGTATTGGGATGTCTATTATTTTTTTCCATTTTTTTTCACTTAGTTTGGACCAAAATTCTCAAAGTAGGTGATGGGTGTACTTGGACCTATAAATTGGTCAAAATAGTCTTAGTAGGTGATATACCTACTTAGTTCTTATGTTGGTCAATAAGTCAAAGTAGGTGATGCACCTACTTGTCCTTACTAGCTTAATTTAAGTCAAAAAGCAGATCACTTATTTTGTTCCATATTTTACATCTCAACTCATTTAATTTAACTTCACACTTATATATAATTGGTCACTTTAAATATTAAGATAGAATACCACCTTACTATCTCACATTTAAATACTTCTGTCAAGTTAACTTGGTCAAACACATGCTTAAATATATGGGGCATTATAGTAACCTCCAAATCTAGTTAAACCACTACTAGTCACTTAAGAAACTTAATACCTAGACTATATAACATGGTTGCATCAAGTTCCATAAGTCTAGAACTAGTATACAATGAATACAGGTGTTACATAACTATCTCGAGTTTAAACAATTTTTGTCAAGTTTTCTTTAGTCGTATGTGTGTTGTAAGGTATGGGGTCTTACAAAATATTAGGGTAAATAACCCCCTAAGTAGGTTTGAAGTCGTGGGGCCTTATTAGGATAATTAGGAAAATGTTCAAAATACCCCCACTTAAGTTGCACAAAATCCCATCATAGAGATACGACTGGCCCTCATGAGTCTTACCCTCCCAGTACGATTGGTATCCACCACTCTTATCCAAGCCTCAATACTTGGATGAAATATTGTCCAGTTTATAACTCATCCAACCAAGTCATAACCACAATATATGATCCATATCTATGACCCGTTTCCCTGGCAGAATAAAATACTTGGGGAATTGAACACTATTTACCATACGAGTCCTTGGTATGATTCGTACCCTAAATTATGGCTCATGGTGAACCACTCATACTCAGATCCAACCTAGGTAACCAAGTTTAAGATTAAGTTAAGGAACCAAATGATCCGTAACCACCAATACGACTCGTACCCCTAAGTCATACCTATTCTAGTAACCAAAACCCATCTTACCAGCGAACGCTGATTAGTATATGATCGGACCATACTACCCTTACCCCAACATACAACTTGTATCCATGAGTCGTATTAGGTCCAAATATCAGAATATCAAGAAATTTTCTAAGGTCTAGAAACTAGGATGTTTCACGTGAGGTCATTTTCAAATTCCCAAATAAGCCAGTGATAGAATGGGAAAGAAGTTCCCTAGTGCCTAAGGAAAGGTGTTTATCTTATCTTAGAGACCAAAAATTGATTTCCAAGGGGTGTATATACATTTAACGCATGTTACAGATTCTAGATTTGAGGGTCTTTCATTGCAATATATTTTCATGATTTATGAGTTTTCTAAAGTATTAGCTGATGACCTTCCTTGGTGTTCCTCCTGATAAGGAAATTGTTTTTTGAATTGATCTTCTTCCAAATACCTATTCTATCTTAGTCTCTCCTTATATAATGGCTCCCGCTGAGTTAAAGAAACTCATGGAATAGTTGAAAGATCTTCTTAATAAGGGTTTTATTCATCCTAGTATGTCTCAGTGGGGTGCTCTTGTATTGTTCGTGCATAAGAATGATGGATCCCTTTGAATGTGCATAGATTACTGACAGTTGAATTAGGTGATAGTGAAAAATAAGTGCCCTCTTTCGAGGATTGATGACCTATTCGACCAGCTTTAGGGAGCTAAGTAATTTTCCAATATGAATCTTCGATCGGGTTACTATCAATTGAAGATTAGGGTGGTGGATATCCCTAAGACTAATTTCCAAACCCGGTATGGATATTTTGAGTTTTTGGTGATATATTTTAGTTTTTCTAATGCTCCAGCGGCATTTATGGATATTATGAACTGGGTATTTTGTCAATTCTTGGATTTGTTTGTGATTATTTTTATTAATGATATTTTGGTGTATTCGAAAAGTGAGAAGGATCATGCAAACTACCTCTGTATAGTGCTATAGGCTCTTAAGTATCAACAGTTGTATGATAAATTCTCCAAGGGCAAATTCTAGTTTAATGTAGTGACTTATTTGGGTCATGTTATTTCTAGTGAGGAAATCATGGTGGATCCTTAGAAAGTTGAGGCGGTTAAGAGGTGTCCTAGACCCATGAATCCAACTGACATTTGGAGCATCTTAGGTTTAGATGGGTATTATAGGAGGTTTACGTTGAGTTTCTCTTCCATTGAGCCCCATTAAATAGGTAGACCGATAAAAGGTACAGTTTCAATGGTTTGATGATTATGAGGGTATCTTTGAGAAGTTGAAGGATAAGTTGACTTTGGCTTTGATTTTGACCCTACTCGAGGGTACTGATGGTTTTGTTATCTATTATGATGCGTCCTGTGTGTTTGTGCAATATGGTAAAGTTGTGGTGTATGCTTCCAAGTAGTTGAAAATTTATAATAAGAATTATCTGACACATGATTTGGAGTTGTTAGGTGTGATCTTTGCTTTAAGAATTTGGCATTATTATTTGAATGGGGTTCATGTTGACATCTTCTTAGGCCATAAAAGTTTGTACTATGTGTTTACCTAGAAGGATCTAAATCTCAGTCAAAGGAGATGGCTTGAGTTGCTCAAGGACTATGATATGAGTCTCCATATCATCCAGGTAAAGCTAACATGGTTGCTGATACACTTCGCAGGTTTTCCATGGGGAGCTTATCTCATGTTGATAAGGAGAAACAAGGTTTGGTGAAGGATATTCACCATTTGGCTAATCTTGGAGTTCAACTCTTGGACTCTGAGGATAATGGTGTGATTGTGCAAGAGGTGGTGAAGTCATCTTTTAGTGCTGAGGTGAAAGAGAAACAGTCCTTGGACCTTATTTTAATGCAAATTAGGGATGGTGTGGGTCACCATAATGTGGTGTCTTTTGAAATTAGTGATGATAGTATCTTGAGGTACCGAGGTAGGCTATGTCTTCCCAATATTGATGGGATACTTGAGAGGATCTTAGTAGAGGCTCATAAGTTGATAAACACTATTCATCCTGGTTTAAAGAAGATGTATCACGACTTAAAAGAGATTTATTCATGGAATAACATAAAGAGGGATATGGCCACTTTTGTAGCCAAAGTGTATGGTTTGTCAGCAAGTGAAAGTGGAGCAGTTAAGGCCTGGTTGCTTATCTTAAGAGATTGAGTTGCCTGTGTGAAATTGAAAGTGATTAATATGGATTTCATTACCAGTATTCCGCGGTCTCACCATAAATTTGATTCAATTTCGGTCATCATGGATAGGATGACTAAATTTGCTCATTTCTTGCTAGTGAAGACTAATTATTCAGTAGAGAATTATACTAAGCTTTTCATTAAGGAGATCGTGAAGTTGCATGGTGCTTCATTTTAATTGAGGTACTTAATTTTTATCTCACTTTTAGAGTTTTTTTAGAGAGGTTTGGGAACAAGGTGAACCTTAGCATCACTTTTCATCCTCAGACGGATGGACAAATAGAGAGGATGACACAGATTTTAGAAGATATGCTAAGGTCCTGTGTAATAGACTTGGGTGGTAGTTGGGTTGATCAATTGCCTCTCATCGAGTTTTCCTGTAATTATAGTTATCAGACGAGTATCAGTATGACTGCATTCGAGGCATTATATGGTAGGACTTATTGGTCTCCTATTTGGGTGGTTTGAAGTTGGTGATACTAGATTGTATGGTCCTGACTTGGTTCAGCAAGCTATGGAGAAGGTGAAGGTGATTCGAGATAGGCTTAGCACCGCTCGAAGTTTCCAAAAGTCCTATGAAAGCATGAGGAGAAGGGCTTTAGAGTTTGATGTTGGTGATTGGGTGTTTCTAAAATTATCTCCCATGAAGGGAGTGATGAGGTTTGGAAAGAAAGGGAAGCTTAGTCCCCGTTATGTTGGTCCATATCATATTTTGAGGTGAGTGGGAAATTTGGCTTATGAGTTGGAATTTTCTTCGAGTTTGGATTCCATTAACCCAGTCTTTTATGTTTTGATGTTGAGGAAGTGTGTGGGCAATCCTTCCTTGGTGGCTCCGCTCAAAAGTGTTAATGTTTTAGACTTTATTTTGTATAGAAGGTCCCAGTTAAAATTTTGAAGAGACAGGTATGTCGTTTGAGGACTAAGGATGTGGAATTGGTAAAGGTTCTATGGAGGAACCAAAAGTGTGAAGAAGCTACTTGTGAAGCCGAAGAGGACATAAAGTCCAAATACTTTTTCTTTCTTCCCGCTTCGGATAATCGTGCTTGAGGTATATGTACTCATTAACATCTTTGTTTTCTGACTTTGTTAAAGAAAATTGTGATTTCTATGATATCTTTGTTTTTTGTCTTTGTTAAAGGTAAGTGTGAATATGCTAATAGAAGCCTTATCTCATTATTCGGGGATGAATGATCCTAGGGGGAAGGGTGTAACACCCCAGATTTTGGTCCTTGAAAATTTCTTGATCTTTGAGCTTACTTTCCTTACTACGACTCACCTTGTGAGTCATATGGTGTAATTATGGGTTGTAAGATCCTAATCGTATCTAGACCAGTGTGCTTGGCTGAGTTTCTGAGTTGATCACGACTAGTATCCAACGAGTCATCAAGAATCATAACGAGTCATAGTGTTCCAATCGTAGGGAAACCAGTATGTTTTGAGTCATAAGAACTAGATACGAGTCATATGGTATGACTCGTAACCTGACCAGTGTGGGTGGCCCTGAATATTTTCCAGACTGCAACTGGACTAAACAAGTCGTTGGGTGACCCTACAAGTCGTGAGGTCACCTATAACGACTAGGCATTGATTTTTAATCTTTTAATTAAGGACATCCTAGTAATTTCCCTCCTTCCTCAGTTAGACCCACGAGTTAAAACCCTCTTTGGGACTTTATTAATATACTATTCACAATCAAAACACTCTCTCAAACTCGCTAAATTCTCCAAAGTCAAGATACTAGGGTTTTAAAGAAGTTGGTTATTTATGGGCTTAAGGGTTTATTTCTCTCCATAAATCTTGGTATTCCAGGCATTTATCTCTTCCCCAAAACTTATTTTTTTAAAAGCATGTGATTTAATTATTACCCATATGGTTTAATTGTTGGTTTTTGGTTATAGGCTGAGGTTTTTTGAATGACTATTGTCTATGTGATGTTTCATGTTTACATATGCATTATTTATGCTTTAAATGGTGTTTCTTGGAAACCAATTTGATAAATGGGTGTGTGAATTGAATGGAAAATATGGTTTTCCCCAAGTATAATGAGCTAGTCATTTGGAATTGGTGATAACCTATAATACCCCACAAGTTCCTAGATAAGTTTCCAACTATTTGTCATATGTTTAAAGGCCCTAAAGTGATTATGTTAATCCATATTAAGGTGCATGACCATTCACCTCGTGTATAAAGTGTTTTCAATGCAAATCATGGTCATAGGAAACACTTAGAGCAAAGTCGAGTTGAGAACACGTTTATCAATTGAGTTTTTATATTCGATCTTGCATGGGTTAACTTTAAATGAGTGTATCTCGTAGTATATAACGATTCAGGTGTCTTACTATATATTAAAGGAAAGATCTTTGAGTCATATTTCCAACTCATCAAATTTTACCTTAATCTGATATTGGAGTAGAAAGTTATGCTTATTTTACTTCAGAGTGTCTGTCTGTCAATAAGGTGATAACTTGAGGTGATAAGCTATCAACCTTGTCATCAGCCTTCACCAGAATGTGACTAAATCCAGTTGGAAGGTGATTACTTAAGGTGATAAGCCTATTAACGTAATCATCAACCTTAACCAGATCAATAAAAGAAGGCAACGACTAGGTTGATAAGCCGTCAACTAGTTGACAGGCTATCAACTAAGTCATTAGCCTTACCTAGATCATTAAGAGAAGGTGATGACTAGGTTGATAAGCCGCCAACTAGTTAACAAGCTATCAACTAATTCATCAGCCTTAACTAGATCAGTAAGAGAAGGTGATGACTAGGTTTATAGGCCATCAACTAGTTGACAGGCAATCAACTAAGTCATCAACTGAAAAATTCTGCAATTTTTATTTAGTTTCCCTAGGGGTATTTTTGTCTTTTTATCACTTCAAACCCAAACCCCATGAATTAAATCACCCTATAAATGATAGTTTCACATCATTAGTCAGTTTTTAATATTTACTCTCCTCTCTACTCTCAAGAGAAAAGAAATTAGGGTTTTTCCAAAGAACAAGAAATTCAAGTTTCTTCCAACAAGAACTCAAAAAGTTAAGTTCCAATTTCAATCTTTCTTCAACAAGTCGTCCAATTGAGCTATGTAGAGTTTATGAACAAGGTTATTCTTTCATCCTTATGCCAAAAGTGCATGGTTTTAAGATTTAATTCATTTATTTGTATGGTAGGTGTAGATCTCCTATTGGGTGGTTCGAGGTTTATGAGGCAGAGATGTTTGGCCCTGATTTGGTTTACCAAGCCATGGATAAGATGAAGGTGATTCAGGATAAACTTAAGATCGTCCAGCATCACCAAAAGTCCTATGCAGATGTGAGGCACAGGGAGTTAGAGTAACGATTGGGGATTGGGTGTTCTTGAAGGTGACTCCTATAAAGGGAGTAATGCGGTTTCAGAAGATGGGGAAGCTTAATCCCTGATATGTTGGCCTGTAGTTGATCTTGAAAAGGGTTGGTAGTGTTGCATACAAGTTGGAGTTGCCTCCTAGTTTTAGCTTCAATCATTTGGTGTTTTATGTTTTGATATTGACAAAGTGCTTGGGTGATCCTTCTACGGTTGTTCCTTTAGAGAAGGTAGGTATTTTGGATTCCTTATCTTATGAGGAAGTCCCAGTTGAAATTTTGGATCGACAAGTTCATTTGTTGTGAACAAAGGATGTAGCTTCGATAAAGGTTCAATGGAGGAACTAATAAGTTGAAGAGGCTACATCGGTCGCCGAAGAGGACATGAAGTCCAAGTATCCATTCCTATTTCCCATTTTGGAAAATTATGCTTAATATATGTGTTGTTCTTAACATATTTATTTTCTAACTTTGTTAAGAAAATTATGATTCCTTGATATCTTTGTTTTCTGACTTTGTTAAAGGGAAGTATGGCTGTTAGTTGTGTTAAGTCATGCTTTTATATAACTTCACCCATCATTTGAGGAAGAATGACCCAAGTGGGGGAGAATTGAAACATCCCAATTTTGGCCTTCGAAAATTTCTTGAGTATTGAGCTCACTTCCTTGGTAACGACTCACCCTATGAGTCATAGGGTGTTGTTATGAGTCCCAGGGACCAAATCATTTAAGTTTGTGGCATGATTCTGCTCTGAGTATGAGTGGCTCACTAAGATTCATGAGGATATGTCATGAGTCGTTAGGTGTAATGTAGGGTATCCAGTGTAAGTCCCAATTTGAGTTTTGTGTTGAGTATGATTGGACCCTATGAGTTGTGGGGTTTAATTACGAGTGGTGGTATTGAGTCATAAGGATAAAAGTAAAGGGTGCCTTGGTGGTACTGCCTTGGGTACGACTCATGGTGACGAGTTGTAAGGAGTGGCTACGAGTCAAGAGTTGACCCTTAGTCAAAGGCAGCACTTTTCAGCTTTTAAGTTGAGGGCATCCTGGACATTTTCCCTCTTACCCAAATTAAAACCCACATATTACATCCCGTTTAGGGTGTCATTATCACTCTAAAACAACAAAGTAAATTCTCAACACTCTCAAATTTCTCAAGATCAAGAATAGCTAAGGTTTCTTAGAGGCTGATCAATAGAGCTCAAGGGTTGATTTCTCTCCAAATTTCTTGGTGTTTAAGGCATGTTACTCTTCCCTCATTATTAATTTGTTAAAATCACATGTTTTAAAGTGTTGCTCACATGGAATTGTTATGGTTTTAAAACAAGGGTTTGGGGATTTGAATGCTTATTGTTGAATAATGTTTCCCCGTGGTTTAATTATGATTATTCATTCTTTAAATATAGTTTTGACCATGTGGGTGCATGGGTATGGTGAACGAACTAGGGAATTGTGATTTTTCCCAAACTTGTGACTTTTGAAGTGGTTATTACCTCAACCCCAAATTGTGAAATTGATTTTGTTATGGTGAATGTAGGAACTGAACTATTATTGAACTATTAAATCATGATGTTAAATTGAACCTTATGAAATTGTGTTTTCATAAGTTATGGCCTAATTGAACCAAAGGGGTTGTGAATTCCCAAAGTGATGTAATTGTTTGGGCATGTTATTGTTACCTTGCAAGTGTAGTTGGTATGACGATACTAACAATGTATGCCTTAATAGGAAATATGGTTCAATGAATGGGAATATGTGATATATGTTTTTAATTAGGCTCTAAAAGAGGGTTGTGTAGCTGAGTCATGAAAGTGGAGGTCGAAGTGACCAATACTGGAAACTGTAGCTAGCCGGTGTAGGGGCCATTATGGCTTAAGGGTTTGAGTCCCCGTGCTTGTGACTAGGTGGTTCAAGTCCACCTTATTGTTATTATTATGATTGGAGGGTTCGAGTGCCCCATATCACATTTTGTGATCGGGTACTTATGTTACCTTATTGTTTGATTGGAGGGTTCGAGTCCCCCGTGCATATATATATATGATCTTTCTTCAATTCATGTGGCTACACGCAATGAGGCCTGACCAGGGGGTAAGAACTGAGGTCCATATTGCTCGTGGGTACTATTATATGATGGTTGATCTTTACAATCCAGGTTAAAGTTTTAAAGTACATGTTAGGCCTTGTTCTCTATCCTAACATGTTATGAGTATACATATATGCATTTGATTACGTGTATTGGAATTGAATGATTTTGAAATTATTGGTCATGGCATTATTTTATATTTATCCCTGAGTTACATCCTAGCGTTCACCCCGCTAACCATCTTCAGATGTTGTATCCCCACCCGATGTAGGATTTAGCCATACCTTTACTTCTCATGCTTAGTGATTGTGGATCGTTCGAGAGTCGACTTAAAGTGGTGATCTTTCATTCTTCAGAAGGCTCTATTTTAAGATTATATTTTTCTTTTGAGTCATGGACTATTGGATACTATTTCAGCTATAGTTGGGGGCATATCTCGAAACTTTATTGATATTCAATTTTCTAGAGTCTTTGTTGGACTACTGTGGACTAGGGATGGTTTGGTTATTGATTTGTTTGGTTATACACATATCATAATATCTTTAAATTCAGGTTCTCTTATCTTGTTATATGTTCATAATTCATCCGAAATAAGTGTAAGGTGGTCTATGGTTTGGGTGTTGGGGGTGGTCTCCAGTCTTTGTTGGACATAAGATACCTATCACGACCAGGACTTGGTTCGGGTCGTGTCATTATCTCTATGCCATAACAATCACATTAACTTGGGAGAATGCATCAATCCCCTTTGTTCATTAAATCAAATCATATCCAACAAGGCTTTCAAAATCCATGTTCATTGTTTACTCATTAATGCAATGCAATATCATAGGTGAGTAAGTAAAACCAATAGACAATTTCTTAATTCAAGTCATTTACACAAGTGAGTTGAGGGAACACAATTATTAAAAACCAATTCAAAGTTCAAAACACCAATTTGGGGGAAACCATGACCCCTTAGTTTATTCACCATTTCCATGCACCCCCACAAGTTTAAAACCATTAATAAAGCATAAACACTATATAATAAATCATAGGAAAACAATATAAGAATCAACCATGTCAAATCTCAGAACCACATCAAAACCCAACCCATATTCAAAACCATCCAATAAAGCCATTTAAATACATGCTTTTCATAATGTAATAATTGGGGAAGAGTGACATGCCTAAATTATCAAGAGTTATGGAGAGAATTTTCCCTTGAGAGCTCTCATTGATGAACTTCTTGGAAACCCTAAGTATCTTGCTTGAGAGAATTTAAAGAATTTGAGAGTGTGTTTTGATTGTGTTATGAATGAAAAATAACCCCCTTAAGTTCTTTATTGATGTGGGGTCTAAATAAGGGACAATAGGAACTGACCAGAATGACCTTAATAAAAAGATGAAATTTGTCGCCCAGTCGCTATAGGTGACCTTACGACTTGTAGGGTCTCCTTATGACTCGTAAGGTCCCACTCTTAGCCTTGACAGTGTCCATGATCACCAATACTAACTTGGCTATGATTTATTCCATCCGTCTGGTACTCAGTTGTTTGACTCACATGGTCTAGTTGTTGTCAAAGTAGAAAAATTGGGCATAACACTAGTTAGGATACGGAATACACCAAGCAACTTATTTTGAGTCCTTACGATTTGAAACCCCTTGTCATAGTCATGGCAAAAACTCTAAGCCAAACTACTAGCCAGGCTACTATTGGTTTCTTAAGAACTGTCAAGACTCCCAATGACTCGTATGGAGAGTCGTAGTGTGGGCAATGAGGATAAATTTCAGAAATTTTCAAGGACCAAAAATTTGGTGTGTTATAATTTTATTTCTTGTTTGCTCTTATGACAAATTCCGATATTGAAAAGGTGAATAAAGTAAGCTTTCTTGATGTTTAGAGAAATTTGATACTTTATTTCCATAGGTAAGTAAGATCCATGATCAAAATATTAATAAATGCTTACCATGATTGGTAAAAGAAAAGGAGTCTTTACTTGATACTCTAACTAACTTCGAGATTGAAGAAAAATCATTGTTTTCAAGGATACATAATCTTGAAGAAGACTTATAAAATGCTAATTGTGAAAATAATAGATTGAAAACTAAGTTGTTAAGTCTTTCAAAAGATCGTGTGTAAGAAAATGACAAAGCCAACAAGGATAAGGTTGATGTTGAGATTAAGCTCAATAAATTCACTCTTGATCTTGAAGCCTCACTAGAACACAACAAACATCTTTAAAGAAGTTGATTGAAACAAAGGACAAGCTTAAAAGATCTTTGCAGTGGACTAGTTCATCAAAAACTCTTGATAAAATGAGTAATATGAAGTCAAACTCTGTTAAGAGTCTTAGTTCTCAAAGGAACAAGAATACCTACAATCCTCTTACCAAGTATATATCTAATCCTGACATTTGGCTATGAACTTACTATGGTCGAAATGGCCATTAGAAGCCTTAGTGTCAAACCTTTGTCAATGATAGAAAAGAAATAACAAGAATGTTTAATCCATTATAATATCAAAGGAACTAGGTTCCTAAACAAATAATCTCCCACCAACATGGAATAGAAGAGCTCTCTTTTATCCCTTTTCAAATACCAAAGAACCCAAGTTTGTTTGGGTTCACAAGCATAAGAAGTGATATAATGGAGGTAAGGATAAGAGAAATCAATCAAATAGGATAAAAGAAAGTACTTGATTAGTGGTTAGTCTAAGCATGATATTAGGTCTTTTGTAAATCTTCTCTCACTAATGATAGTCATGAAGATCTGTGAAACACCCCACATTTTTTGGGCTAGAGTTTGAGCCATCCTTCTTGTGTATATAGACCTAAAATCGGTGATTTCTATTGAGATATAAGTGTGAATAACAACTCTTGGTGTGTTAACATCTTTGGAGATGTATATACATCATAAGAATCTGCTAACTCAAATTTAAGTTGAGCATTTTCCTACCAATTGAGTTTTAGTAAATGATTTTACTTGGGTCAACTTCAAACTACCCTTACACCTAGAATATAACTAGTTATGTGTCTCATTATATATTGAATTAAATCCCTTTGAGTTTTCTTTCCAACTCAACTGACTGCTCATTAATTTGAGTTCTAAATCAAAATTTATGAGCATCTTAGTGAGGCACTTTCTAGGGTGCGCGATTGGGTCACGAAGCAATATTGGTGCGCTGAGTTTGGAGTAGCGAGGCAAAGTAGAAGTCCTGCAATTAGGGTTGCGGCGTGACCCTCCTTCTCAAATATTAACATATATTTTTCCCATATTAAATCAAGGGAAAAATGGTCCTTTTCACCCTCCATAATTCCCTAATACATCATATAACCCTAAATTTTTCCAAAGCTAATTGGAAGCCCCCAAATCCTCATTATCTTCCACACAAGAACATCAAGAAGGGCTTTGTTAATTCTAAAACTTGTAGATTCCCAACTCAAAGTTTTTCTTCAATTTTCCTTGGTCAAAAGGTATGTAGATCTATCTTAAACGTCATGGGCGTAAGTATGATTTCTCTGTGGATTTCAAAGTTTATTTATGTACATATATATGTCATGAATCTTGAGAATTTATGTAAGAACATGATTTATGAAAACTCCCTCTTTTATGGTTATGGAATTTGAAAATTTTTTAAAAGCATGAATTATGAAACTCCTTTGTTATGATGAAATTATGTATTTACTATGGGGTTTTCTGAAAGTTTAGAAGTTTGATTATGTGTATCGTATGAATTTTGAGGTGTTTGAACTGTGAACCCCAATTTTATGACAAGAATTATGTGTTTTACATTTGTTGTGGGTTCTCAAATTAATATGGAAAGATTGATGTTTTGGATTCTCTTTTATTAAATTATAGACTGATTTCTTATATGATATTTGAGAGAGAACTTGATTTATTTCAAAGAAATGCTTTTGTTTCTCATGAAACATGTATTAATTATGAAAGAGATGACCACATAAGAGTTATGTCGCGAAAGGAAATTATTTTGCCTGAACTTGCATATCTTTTTTGAAAGAGAACTCTTTTATGATAATCAAATCATCTTGGTGGTCAATAATAAGTTTTTTTAATAATAAGGGCTATGGATACGATATGGTATGAAACAATGTGGTATGATATTATATGATATGATATGACTTGAAAGTATGGGTATGATGATACCCTGTTATGATATGCCCTAAATAGAAGAAAAGAACAACTTTTATAAGCACGAAGTATGATTTTAAAAGGCTAAAAATAGTCTCTTAAAGAGCTAGATGGTTACCCAAGGAAGGCACGAGTTCAGATAACTCATTGCTCAAAACCATGCTTTGCCAATACTAGATTATTATATCCTGAAATATGGATTATACATTAGTGATGAGCTCTTTGGCATATTATATTATAGCACTCTACCCCTTGCGATAAACTTGGGTTGGGGCTCGGCCGATGAGCTAATAGAAGGACCATATAGCCCGTGAGTACTATGTTTGTAGGTTGTACCATCTAGCTCCGAAATAAAACAAAGACTATTGTCTATTTTTTTACATGATTAGTTTGAAACTCTTTAATTATGCCCATATGTTTTGATCTCTATTATGTTTAAATATTTTCATAAAGCTCTTAATTATTTTATACAAAATATATGTTTTTTTTGGTTAATCTGCATACATATTTCAAGTATTGACTGTCCCCATGGCAGCTGCATTGTCTCATAATGTAGGTTCTGAGGCACAGTCGCATGGTCCATCACATCATTAGAATGTTTGGATATGATAGAGTTGGTTAGACGTCGATCTTTTGGAAGGAATTTATTCATATGTTGACTTCTTTTAGTTTATGATCCAGGCGGATGCCTTGTCCCGGCCTAGACAATTATTAGTATTCAATAGATTCTTTGTAGACAAGATTTGGTTATTGTATTGGCACAACTTTATTGACACAATTTTATTAAGAGTTTCCCTTGAAGTTCATTAAATCTTCCATACTTCCATTTCATATAAATTATGCTTATGGTAGTAGGCTAAGATGTCTCTCTAGCCTTTATGGTTCGTGTAACACCCTACATTTTTTAGCTATAAATCGAACCATCATTCCTTTGTTTATAAACTCAAATCCTATAATTTATATTTGGATTCATATCATGATCATTAGCATAGTGTGAGGAGTACTTATGAGGTGGAAAGATTTTCATAGGAATCACTTAGAGCAAAGTTGATCTAAGAGCCTTTGATTCGGCCAAATTTTAGTATTCGATTCTTTAAGGGTCAACATTGAGCATTTATGACTTTTTACATATGTGTAATTTTGTATCTAAAGACCCACCAATTTATAGATAATTGAATTAGCTATCCAACAAAACCAAACAATTTACCTCTTGCCTTACATGTCCGCTCCTGGATCATAGCTCATAATCATGCACTTTCCATAGAATCATATACACTTCCAGTTCATAGTATGAGGAGTTCGAGTTCACTCTGTAGTACGAATCATATTCCATGAATTTATGAATTCAAAACTTAGGTCATGCATCTCATGACTCATGCACTCATGCTTTACAGTATGTTTAGTTCTAGGTACTCATGCTATACTCTTAATGATCAATGAAAGTCAGATTATGTCATGTATGTCCTTAGATTCAAATCTCTTTAATGAATCCATGCCATGGATACTCCTCAGGACTCAATTAAGTTTTCAAGTTATGCATAGTATTCTTTCATGCTTCAGGTCCTCATATTCTAACCTTCCAGTGGATCTCTTTATGTCAAGACTGTGGTGATGAACAATTGTTTACATGGAAGAGAGTAAATGTTTCGTACTAGGAAAAAAATATTTTATGCTTGTTCTATTTAAGGCTATAACTTTGATGTATAATTGAGGTAGAGCTTTTGGTAATGTCATGGTTAGTTGAGAATTCCATGTGTGTCTTCTTAAGAATAGTGCAAGAAAATTGTTATTGATAGAGGTTTAAAGAATATGAGAAAGATGATTTTATGGGTTTTTTTCCTAGAAGTTCATACATTGTGATACTTATAGGCTTGAACGTCATGTTGGTATATAAGTGGATGGGTGCAGTGTGTGCTAGTGAATTCCTAGTAATAAGTTGAATTTAGCTGTTGAAGTGCTAAGAGGAATTATTCTTGAGATAAGAGCTGTGAAACACGCATGAGCTATCAAATACATGGCTTAGACTAGTATTATGGTGTTTTGTGTTGTACTTTGTAATTTTGAGTTAGGCTTGAACATGGCAAAAATATGTAGTTCAACATAGACTTGGGCTGAGGTAGTTATTTGTACCCATATAAGAATTATAAGTTGAATCAAATGAGCATGGTATTTAATGAGAAAAGTATAGTTTGGTGAGTATTGATATTTGTGGCTAAGCTTGAAAGTTAGTAGTTACATTATCTAAGGACTAGTATTTATATCCTAGCTTATGTTTGATAGGCCTATGTTCCATGTTGCAGGGTTATAGCCATATTGAGATTCCTTATTCAGATATCTTATTCAGATCATGCCCAAGAATTCTTCGCTCCCTAATGTTATTAGAACTTCTTAGAAGAGTGTTGAAGAAATACTCCAGTTGAGTATGAACATTAAGTATGAGTTAGTCTGTATAGCCAACTATTCAGTTTAGCAATTAGACCGATAAGCTCCTATTGATTTACCATCTTTCCATCTACTCTTACAATCCGGACTTTCATGAATCGTCTATTTGATGAAGTAATTCATTCACGTCCATACAAGTTGTTAATTTAGTTCAGTACATGCATCATGTCTCCGATTTAGATAATTAGTCATGATTCAGTTCATAAGTGTTAAGTGAATGATCTCAGTTTTCCAAGTATTCCATCTCAGATAGTGTAAATACCGATTGTACGACCTTAGTCTTATTATCTTATGATTCATGCTTATATAATGTACTTGGTGATGCCATGAAGCCCTTTCCTTTTGATTCCTTTATGAGTTTTGTTAAGGAATAATTCCTAATGAGAAGTTATGTACTTTATTCCATCCTCAGTAACTCCTGGGTTTTTTTTTGTTGCATTAGTTTCACTTTGTAGTTCTATATGTATGATCATATCATGAACATTTTGAGTGGGTTCTAAACTCTCAGCATGAATCAGCTCCTTATAATCAATATAGTCAAGTCAGCTCAAAAATCAGTTTCATGATGAAAGTTCTAATATTTCATATCAGCTATATCCTTCGTTAGTAGACATTCCACGTCTACATTATTCCATACTTCTAAACTTTCAATATAAGTTCCCACAATGATTGATTCCAAGAGGGAGATAATGTAACACCCTACATTTTAGCTAGAAATCCAACCATCATTCCTACGTGTATAAACTCAAATCCCATGATTTATGTTTGAATACATTTGTCACGATCATTAGCCTAGTGTAAAGAGTGCTTATGAGGTGGAAAATTTTCATAGGAATCACTTAGAGCAAAGCTGAGCTAATAGCCTCTGATTCGGCTAAATTTTTGGTATTCGATTCTATAAGGGTCAACTTTGAACGTGTATAACTATTTACATATGAGGAATTTAGCATCTTAAGACCCACCAATTTATAGATAATTGAAGTATCTTTTCAATGATACCAATTTCACCTTTATCCAATGTCCGAGCAAAAAGTTATGACCATTTTTATAAGAAATAGTAAGTGTAACACTCTGTGCTTTTAAGGTTCTAGTAATGCATTCAAAATGACCTTTAGGACCCCCATTTCAATTGTAAACTATTTTTAGATATTATGGGTTGTGTTGGGATGCTTTTGGATGTTGGAATTAGGTGTGTGTCACCAAATAGACCCTCTGCTAAGGTTGTGTGTTGCATAACAAACACCAATAGCCACTGGAAGGGGTGTGCTTTAGGTGTGTGCTACACACCCTTAGGTGTACTTTTGGCATGTGCCACCCACCCTCAGGTGTGCTTTGGCTGTGCGCCGTCCGTCAAAAGCCAAGTGGCAAAATTGCTTCATTTTGAATTAGCTTAAGGGTGTTGAAGTATTTTCACACCCCTTAAACCATTTCTAATCCTTATTACACGAATTAAGGGACTTTAAAACACGTTTTTGCCCACTTTTCATGAGTTTAACTCACGTAAACCCTTCCCCTTTATCCAAGAACAAGAGATTCAACCTTTCTCTCTAAGAATTCAATTATCCAAGCTCCAAGTTCAAGTTTTCTTCAAGGATTCAAGTAATTGATGTATGTGGGGTATTTATCAATGGTTTCCTTTCACCCATTGAGCCCCAAAACCCTCTTATTAGTTTAAAGTATGAATTTTATCGTATTTTATGAAATTATCCATGCAACTTATGAACTTAATCGATGTATTTCTTTGTAATTTGAATTCAAGCCACGTCAACATGTGTTCCCACACAAAATAGTTTATTTCACTCCTTAAATTTCAATTACTCATGTTCTATTCAAGTGATTCCATGTCAATTCTTCAAGTTATGAATTAAATCATGTGAATATGTTGTTTTCTCAAGTTTAACTCAACTCCATGGTCAAGTTCATGTATTTCACTCAATTATTGAAATGTCTTATGCTTTGTGTCCTTGAACTATGATTTTATATTACTGTTTAAAATGTTGTTATTGTATTTTGTGATCATTAAGTGCTGGAGGGTTATGAACATCCGATACCTATGTGTTTTTATATGTTTTGATTTTCAAGTTACAAGTCAGTCAGACCATGTTTTTATTATTATAATAGACTACAATGTTCATATTGAGAACTTATTAGTATAGTGCCACATCATGTTAGACCCATAATAATACCAATGTCATTTAGTTAGGAGTAGGATTTAGTAGCAGTCCATAAGTTCCAGAACTACGTAGCTAGCATAGGATTATGGGATGTGACCCGCTGGTTTAGGACTGACACTCTCTTAGGGATCACCCGCCTGTTTAGGACTGATTCCCTTGTCCTTTGGGACATCAGATTAGTGGATCCACACAGCCATGTGTTAGTACTGGTGGCAAGGTACTGACACCCTTCCAACTGGGGTTACTGGTTGGACCCTAATTAGCTCAGATTGGGGCATGTCAGTTACATGATAGCTCCCACAGTCTGTGTGTGCAGTATTTAGAGTAGGTCAGTTTAGGTTTGCATGACCAAGTGTATATATATCAGTTATACAATTATGCAGATCTTATTTATCCGGTTATGCAGATAATGGTGATTTAGTCATTCAAATTACAAATTATTTCAGTATATGTTTATGTGTAGTCTTTCATTCTCAGTTTTATGTGTTCATTCTTTTTAAGCTCAGTATCCATACATGATCCTCAGTTCAGTTTTACCCCATATTCAGCTTTACATGAGATTTACAGACACTATTCATGTTTCTACCACTTCCTAACTTACCGAATTATTTTCAGCTTTTGAACTTATAAATTTCACTATGACTTACTGTTTTCATTTACAACCATGTTTTAAAGGCATATTTTAGTAAATAGCTTATATCTTCAGTTGTAAAGCATGTTTTAAATATTTTTATAATTTAGTGCATGTCTCCATTTACTCAGTACATTCCAATGTATTGACCATATATATGAGTTTGTGGCTACATTTCTTCATAATGTAGGTACCAGATATAGTCCACACACTAGGGTCAGACAATTCTCAGCATTCAGCTATCAAGTGATAAGTTTCCTTATTTCGGGGACTCCAGTCCATTATAGTTCATGTGTTGTATTTTGATTATCCAAATGTATTGATTAGTGATAGTTGGACACATGTCCCAGCTATCGATAGTCAGCATAGTATAGTTTTCATAAATGATCAGTCAGAATCATTCATGTAATGCAAGTTCTTTCTTCAGATTTATCGTGATGCAAAGTTTTACAGTATCTTATTTATTCCTACTTTCCCATGATTATGCTTTCGTTCAGTAAATTCAGTTTTTATTTACATAATAAATTAGATGCTCAAGCAGTATGCCAATACATAGGTTAGCTTAGGATAACTTGTGGTTCTAAGCACCGTGTTACGACTAGGGGAAAGCCTCAGGTTGTAATAGTTTGGGATGCCTATTACAGTTAGGGCCTCAGCTCGGTCCCTGATAATCTTGGCATCAGACCGTAGTTTAGGGTCCCAGAGTGTCTATGAAGTCATCCCAGAGTGTCTATGAGGTCATGTCTTGTAGAGTCTTGCTTATCGGTGTGTTGTGCATCACACTTATAATTAAGAGGCTAATCGGGTATTTATGAGATGTTTCCCATTCTTTCATACTCTAGATCATGTTGTAATGTCGTCCATACGAAATTTATCTAAATTTCTTCATTTCTCTAATTTTATTGGCTATGGCTCATTATCAAGACAACAACAAGCACAAAAGCTGTAAGACCCCGTAAAGTTACCTCGTCGTCAAAGCCTTCGAAGAAATTTGAAAGAAGCTTAACACTTAGAATTTTAGCTAAGTGATCCAAAACTAAGTTCATTTTTGAGCCCTCGAACTTTGATGAATTATTTTGCGACCTTCCCAACCTCCGTTTCTTGATTTTGTTATTGCATTGCAATAGGGCAAGGTCGTAAGGTATCTCGAGTGAGTTTTAGAATTTTCAGAATCCATTTAGGGCACGTTTGAGATGCTAAACCAATAGCTAAAGGCTATTAAGGGGTGCCGCCCAGCTTAGCTAAGGCTCTAAGCAAGGCGCCGCCCACCTTAGCAAAGGCTCTGGGCAAGGCGCCGCCCAGCTTAGCTAAGGCTCTAGGCAAGGCGCCGCCCACCTTAGCAAAGGCTTGCCCAGGCCATAGCTTTTGTGCCCAGTTTTTAGCTTCTTTTCTTCATCTCATTAAAGGTAAAGTTGGTATTTTCCCACTCCTTTATCATTCTTAACACGAGATTACACCCCAAAAATACCATATTATTCATACTTTCATCAAAAACCATCAAGAACATAGCTTAGGGTTTCTACACAAACTTCAAGAGAACTCAAAAGTTAACCGTCAGTTTTCAATAATTTTTCAAGAATTGGAATCCCCATTCCGAGGGCTACAAAAAGCTCCCCTTAATTTCAAGAATAGCAACCCAAAGTCAAGAACTCACTCAAATTTTAAATTTCAAGGTATGTGGGGTTTGAACAAGAACACTCTTTCGTTCTTGTGCCCAAAACTTTTAGATTTTCTTAAAGAATTTCTATTACCAAGATGAATTCATATTATTTTGCTTTATTTCAAGTTTATGAGATTATGGAATTGTTCAAGTCCTGAATTACATGATTATTTTGTTCAATTATGATCTAAATTGAGAGTTCATGATATAAATTGCACATTCCTATATTGATATCATGTTTCCAAGAATTTCCAAGAGTTATTGTCATGAGTTGAACTTAATTGTGAAATTGTGAGTCTTCGAGGATGAATTATTGATACTCCAAGAAGTACACATATATTTCCATGTTGTTGAAATTTTAAAATTTTGATGAAAAGTCTATTAAGATTTCAAGAAAAGAATTGAGTTTTGATCCTAAGCTAAGAAAAAAATCCACATTATTTGTTTGATTTGAGATAAAGGGGAAGCATATTGGCTTCCATTACATATTGTTGAATTATTTAAGGTGGATTTTCTTAAAGTTCTAAGATAAGTAAGGGAATAGGATTTCGCACCGAGTTGGGCTTGATTCCGAGGTCTCATGCCCCAGAACTATGTGTTTTCGCAGGTTTCTAATTTACCCCAAGTGGGTTAAGCTAGTGATCACTAAAAGTTAAAGGTTCTACTCCGATGGCAAGGATAGACCAGCTCTCCCCAACGTGGGCAAGATGTTGGACTCTATATCAGCTCATATGATTTATGTCGGTTAGAAGAAACTCCCAAAGTTATATAATCCCGAGTCCCAAGTGTCCCAAAGTCTCTTAAGTTTTCAAGAGTCTCAAGTCTTAAAGTTCCTAAAATATCAAGTTCATGAGTTTTAAAGAAGTTTTACTATCCTTAAGCTAAAAGTATAAGTTTGAAGGTATATTGATGTTGAAGGCTATGACCCTATGGTTCCTAAAGTTTTCAAGTGTCATGATTATTAAGTTCCCAAGAAGTTTCTTGCTTTCATGAGATTATAGATTATGTCCTGAAAGTTGATATTTTAAGATTTCATGTAAATTACAAGTTGAGAACAAAGAAAGAATACAGATCCATAATAAAGTAAAATGACTCACGTGATTTCTATTATCTATTTCCTAACCACAACTTATGAGAATTTTATTCAAGCTATGTGATTCGTCTATTATAGCATGCATGTTTCTATTAAGACTTGTGATACTGATTATTTATTTGTATACACCCCCACATGCTCAGTACATTCCCAAAGTACTAATCCACATATACGTATATGTGCTACATTGTCTCAGAATATAGGTTCAGGTGCTCCATCCCGGCCTTGTCAGTGTTCCCCGAGTGCCTTTATCTACATCTCCACAGTGGTGAGTCCTCATGGTTCGAGGACTGGTTATATTCAGATATTCAGTTTATCTAGTAGTTGTTCATTTCTTTTTAGTTGAGTATGAGTCAGTTGGGGACCTATCCCAATGGCTCTCTAGTTCTTGAGTAGTAGAGGCTTTGTCAGACTAGTTGTCAGATTGTTAGTATGTCGAGATTTCTAGTATTATGGTTGTTCGGATGAAGTATTTTTATAGTATTTCTTATTATTTGATATAACAATGCCCGTGATTTGTTTATTTCATCTCTAAGCAAGTTATTATGTGAAGTAGCAGGCTCAAAGGGTTAGCTTGGGGCTACTTGTAGCCTTAAGCACCGTGTGACACTTTGGGACCCATTTTGGGGGCGTTACAAACTTGGTATCAGAGCCTAAGGTTTAAGGAGTCCTAGGGAGTCTGATAAGCCGCGTTAAGTAGAGTCTTGATCATCATAGTGTGCCACATCTATGAGCAAGGGGCTACAAACATTTAGGGGAAAAGTCATTTCTTTTTTTTAGAGTCTATTATGCTTAAAGATGTCTCTCTCAGCTATTAATTCATGATCTTTTATTTCAGAAAATGCTTTCTCGTCGAGCCCGCAGAAACAACAATGATCAGCAACCTCAGCCTACTGATCCCTCGAATGAAAATGTGTCCCCTGCCGAGTTTCAGGTAGCTTTTTAGACGCTAGCCCAAGTAGTCACTGCAAATGTTCAACCTAATAACCAGGCTGCAGCTCTGCAATAGTAGGGAGGTGATTTAGCTGCTGCCAGGATTCGTGATTTCATATAGATGAATCTGCCAGAGGTTTATGGGTCCAAGGCTGGTGAGAACCCACAGTTATATCTTGAGGAGGTTAGAAAGGTTAAGTAGGTAATGAATGTGTTTAAGGAAAAAAGTGTAGAGTTGGCGTCTTACAGGTTAAAAGACATTGCTTATGACTGGGTTGGTACATGGAAAAAGAGTAGAGGAGAAGATGATGCCCCTATTACTTGGAAGGCGTTCCAAGATGCGCTCTTGGATAAGTTCTTTCCATTAGAGATAAGGGAGGTGGAAGTAGAGGAGTTTATGAACTTAAGGTAGGGCTCCATGGCTGTTAAGGAGTACTGCCTGAAGTTCAACCAGTTAGCAAAATATGCTCCTGACTTGATTGCTGACGCCCGCTCTAGCATGAGCAAGTTTGTAACAGGTGTTTCTGGTATGGTGTTGAAAGAGTGCAGGACTGCTATGTTAAATAGGGATATGGATCTGTCTAGATTGATGATACATACACAGCAGATAGAAGCAGATAAGATAAGGGAAAGAGATAGGGTAAAGGGAAACAAGAGAGCTAGATCCGAACAACATGAGTATGGTCAAGCTAGGTCCCATGGAGGAACCATCCTCACTTCTAGATCCGTTCGTCTATGCCAGCAACTTCATCCTCTATTGCTCCCATACCCAGAGGTAGGAAGGATCAAGGGAACAAACCTAATGTGCCTAGATCCCATAATAGTGTGAGTAACAGGCCTAATTTTCCTCCTTGTGCTAAGTGTGGTAGGACCCATCCTGGTGAGTGTTTGGAAGAGTAGAGAGGATTTTTTGGTTGTGGTCAGATGGACCACAAACTTAGAAAGTGCCCACATGCCAGAAAGGGAAGCAGAGATACTCGACCACAGGCACAGGCCACCAGTGTACCAGCTCTTACAGTCCGTCCAGCTCCTCTATAGGGCGCTTCTTCTAGTACTGCTGGCAGTCAGCGCCAAAACAGATTCTATGCCTTACCTTTTCGTCATGAGCAGGAGGATTCTCCCGACATTATTATTGGTATGCTCCGTATATTTCATTTTGGTGTTTATGTGCTGTTGGACCCCGGGTCAAGTTTTTTTTATGTGACACCATTAGTTTCTGTGAATTTTGAAATGGGTCCTGGAAATATCCCTAAGCCTATTCTAGTTTCTAATCCAGTAGGAGAGTCTGTTGTTGCTAGGCAAGTGTATAAAAAGTGTCCTATTATTATCCTTCATAGAGTCATATTTTTTGATCTGATAGAGTTGGATATGGTTGATTTTGAACTCATTCTGGGTATAGACTGGATTCACTCTTATTATGCATCTATAGACTACTATACCCGTGTGGTTAAGTTTCAGCTTCCTGATGAGCCAGTCTTTGAGTGATCTGAAAGCTCAGTATCTCCCAAAAGTCATTTTATTTCTTAACTCAAAGTCAGAAAGCTTATATCCAAAGGTTGCATCTATCATTTAGTCAGAGTTAAAGACATTAAGTCCAAGATTTTCACTATTCAGTCAATCAACATTGTTAATGAGTTTCCTGATGTTTTTCTGGAAGATATCCTAGGGGTACCTTTCGATAGAGAGATAGAATTTGGGATTGATTTTTTTCCCGACACTTAGCCTATTTCTATTCCTCCCTACTGTATGGAACCTGCAGAGCTTAAGGAGTGGAAAGAACAACTCAAAGATCTTTTAGACAAAGGTTTCATAAGGCCCAATGTATCTTCTTAGGGCGCACCCATCCTATTCGTGCGGAAGAAAGATGGTTCTTTGCGTATTTGCATTGACTATCGTCAGCATAATAAAGTCATAGTCAAGAACAAGTACCCTCTTCCTAGAATTAATGACTTATTTGACCAACTCCAAGGTGCAAGTTATTTCTCCAAGATAGACCTTAGATCCGGTTATCACCAACTCAAAGTAAGGGAGTGTGACATCCCGAAGACAGCCTTTAGAACCCGTTATGGTCACTTTGAGTTTCTTGTCATGTCTTTCAGACTAACCAATGCTCCCACAGCCTTCATGGACCTTATGAATCAATTGTTCAAGCAGTATCTTGATATGTTTGTCATTGTTTTCATAGATGATATTCTTGTGTATTCCCAAAGTGAGGTTAACCATGCAGATCATCTTAGAATTCTTAGAGATCACCAGTTGTTTTCCAAATTCAACAACTGGTAGTTATATTCAGATATTCAGTTTATCTAGTAGTTGTTCATTTCTTTTCAGTTGAGTATAAGGAAGTTGGGGACCGGTCCCAATGGATCTCTAGTTCTTGAGTAGTAGAGGCTTTGTCAGACTAGTTGTCAGATTGTTAGTATGTCGAGATTTCCAGTATTATGGTTGTTCGGATGAAGTATTTTCACATTATTTCTTATGATTTGATATAACGGTGCCCGTGATTTATCTATTTATCTATTTCATCTCTAAGTAAGTTATTATGTGAAGTAGAAGGATCAAAGGGTTAGCTTATGTCCACTTGTAGCCTTAAGCTCTATGTGACGCTTCGAGACCCCTTTTTGGGGCATTACAAAATCTTAGATTCTTTATGAGGTGGTCCTTTCCAGTCAAGCCGTTAAAAATCTAAGTTATGAAATAGCACAAGGTCTTGAGATAAGTCCATTAGTGCATCAAGTGTATTGATTCAAGTATATACCCCCATCTATATCAATCATGTATTTGCGCCTAAGGCAAGAAGTGTATTCAGTCCTTATCAAAAGCTTTGCTGTAGATGTCTCGCTTAAGGGTAGATATATATATACATAGCAGAATGTTGGAATAGTATTTCCACCCAAGAGATAAATAAGTTAAGGTGTTATAACCTATGAGTAGTAAGATGATCCCAGAGTTAGTGCTATGAATCCATAAGTTTAGATGTTGGAGTGAAGGTAACCTTTGAGTAAAATTTAAGGTGTTATAACCTGTTTAATCCTAGCTCATTTCAGCTTACTATTGCATGTTAAAGGGATCCAAGAATTAGAAAATTTCACTAAGTGTTAAGGCTTAGTCTTCTCCAAAGCCTCTTAAACTTTGCTAATTTTATTTTTGACCTTCCTGACCTCGAAATGTTAGTTTCTAAGTTTATTTATAATCGTGTTGTCGATAGTTCATCTCGGGTGAGTTTTGGAACTTTTGAATGATGCTTGAAACCTATTTGGATGGTCAAAATAGAGAGGCTCTATGATATGGATGCAAAATGTCAAATATCACATCAGTAGGGGCACCGCGGCACGCCGCATATCGCGTCGATAGAGTACTGTGGTGTGAGGCATTTCTCATCGGTTGGTCCAGTTTAGTTTAATGAGGTTTGGGTCCAGGAGGGTATTTGAGTCATTTTCGTCACTCTAATCCAGCAATAACATGGGATTTAGGGTCCCTAAAAGCATTATTTGTCATATTTTACACAAAATTCTCTTAAAAGACAGTAATTCTCTCTCAAGAAAAAATCCTAGCCTCTTCAAAATTCAAGCTCAAGCTTCAAGAAATCACCAAGAACTTTCACTAATTCATCAATTAAGATATGTGTGATGTTCATCCATGGGCTCCTTTTCATCCATAGAGTCCAAGAATCCATTTTCAAGTTTAAAGCCATGATTTTTACATATTTTTATGAGTTATCTTTGTGAAGCTATTATGAATTCTGATTACAAATTATGTTTACCATGTGTTTTTATTGGAAATTATCCTTGAAATGTTTGAATATGATGTTCACGTGTTAAATCCTAAATCCATGATTTTAGTATTTCAATTATGTTAGTATCACATGTTTTAACTATTCTCATGCTTAAATCTATGAATTTCAAGTGTTTGATGAAATGCCTAAATGATTGGGTTTTGAACAATGACTACTTATGATGTTTTCGACGCTTCAGTATATTCCTATTGTTATTGTTGTCGAGTCCTGGGGGTTATGAATACCCAAAATTTAGTTGATTACCTAGTTTTGATTACTTACGTAATGATTTCAGTTATACAATGAGTAATATCTTTTAGTTAGATACTAGGGTTAATTATGATAGCAATTAAGCATAGTTCAATTCAATAATTAGTGTCTTTTAGTTGGAAGTAAGAACTTAGCACCGAGTGAATGTAGGGATGGCGTCTTCTCCGTCAGTAGGCATGAGGCACTTGTCTCCCCCATCAGTAGGCATAAGATGTTAGTAGCAGTCCCTAGGTTCCAGACCTATGGCACCGCCATAGACTTTGATGAGTCCCTTGTCAGTTACGTATGACACCCTTGTCCTTCGAGATATTAGATTAGTGGATCCACACAACCAATGTTAGTACTCGTGGAACTGTACTGATAGCTATCCAACTGGGGTTACAGGTTGGACCCTAATATAACATTAGGGAATGTCGGTTATAGCTAGCTCCCACAGTCTCAGTTAAGTATTCAGTACAGAGTCAAGTTTCAGGTTTGCTTGACCATAGCATATAGTTATTATTTACTTAATATCTGTATTTTAGTACTTCAGTTTACAAATTATATCAAAATCATGTTATATGCTTCGCCATGTATTCTCAGATTTTATAGCTTTTATGCATTCATATTCAATTGTCTCATTCTATTCAGTCAGTTATTATCTCATGCATATAAAACATGCATTTTAGCCTAGCCTCTTCTCATATACCAATACATTCAAGGTGTTGATACTCATTTCTTGCGCTATGATGTCTTATATAATAGGTTCGGACGCTTGGGTTCCCGACTGTACTTAGATATTCCAGCACATTAATAGCAGTAGCAGTGGTGAGTCCTCATATATCGAGGGTCATTTATGTTTGTTTCAGTCTTTTAGCTCAGTAGTCAGTCAGAGTTAGCTAGGGGGTTGTCCTATTAACTCCTCAGTCAGTTAGAGGCTTTTCAGACTATTTCAGACAGTTAGCCAGTTTATCAGTTGTTATTATCAGTCTTCTCAGTATTGTTTCAGGCGCTTTTAGAACTATAATTTTAAGAATGTTTCAGTATTTAAAAACTTATGGCATTTTTTGTTAAATTCTGCACATGTTATTTTGTTATCTATTTCATTCAGTGCCTACACCAGGTACCAGCTCATGGGTTATCTTGTGGTCTCTCTGGATTGTAAGCATCGTGTGGTGTCCAGGGCATATTTCTGGGGCGTTACAAACTTTGTATTAGTGCCTAAAGTCTTAAAGTGTCCTAGGGAGTCTGAAAGTCGCATTGAATCGAGTCTTGTGCATGGGTGTAAAGCGCGCCACACTTATTGACAATAAGCTATAAGATGTTTTAGGAAAAGTTTCCTTTTTTTTAGAATTCATGACATATGAATGAGAATGAGGTCCATTTGAACTCCCTTTCTAATTTAATCTTCCTTTTGTGTACAGAACATACCTCCCATAAAGACTAATGAAAGAAAAAACTGGAATCAGCCCATGCCTTTGCCGATTCAGGAAGATCCCCTGAATGAGCATATCTCTCATACCAATTTCAAAGCTGTATTCACTACTCTAGATTACTTTGTATCAACTCGGCATAATCAGCAGGCTGCTATCCCAGCTAATCCAATGGCTAATACTGCCACGGCTAGGATTCGGGACTTCACCCGAATGAATCCTCCTCTATTTTTTGGATCTAAGTATGATAAGGATCCGCAGAAGTTCCTTGACATGGTTCAAAAGGTGACGGACATTATGGGTGTGACTTTTAGTGAGAGTGCAGAGTTGACTACTTACTAATTTCAGAATATAGCTCACACATGGTATAAGTAGTAGAAGGGGTATAGAGGTGCAAATACAGGGCCTATATAGTGGGAGGAGTTTTCTACAACCTTCTTAAACATATTATTCCCTTTGGAGTTTTTGGGAAGCTAATGTGCTAGAGTTTATTAATTTGAAAAAGGGTAGTATAAGTGTAAAAGAGTATTCACTTAAGTTTACTCAGTTGGCAAGGTATGCTCCTTAATTGATGTCTGATAATAGGTCTAGAATGAGTAAGTTTTTGTCTGGTGTATCGGATAGTATGGTCAAGGAGTATAGGACCATAATGTTTATAAGGAGATGTACTTATCTAGGCTTATAATCTATGCTCAACAGATTGAAGAGGAGAAGGAAAAGGAGAAAGGAACATAGAATGAAAGGGCTAGGATGGGTAGTTTTAACTTTGCTCCGCCAAGGTTAGAAGATGGTAATTGTCCTCAATTTCATCAAAAATATTCTGCCCCAGCTTCGTCTTTGGCTAGTGCTCATGTGCCATGTTTTATAAATAGTAATTAGGATAGGGTGCTAGGCTCTAAGACTCAAGGTAGTGTGAACAATGGTCGGACTAATCCACTTTTCCAGAAGTATGGTAGAAATCATCAAGGTCTGTGTAGGATTGGTAGTGATATGTATTTTGGATGTGGTAAACCAAGCCATAGGATGAGGGAGTGTCCGACATGTGTGTGGAAAGGTAGGAATGATCGCCATCAGGGTCAGACTAATTCTTCAGCAGCACCAGTAGGTCGCTCAACTCAGTAGGGCGCCACTTCCATTACCACCAGTGGTCAACACTAGAATATATTTCCCTCCAGTCCCATCATGATCAGGAATGTTCTCCTGATGTTGTTATGGGTAAGTTATAGGTCTTTTATCTACATGTTTATACTTTGTTAGATCCCAGGTCTTCTCTCTCTTTTGTAACCCATTATATAGCTATCAACTTCGATGTTAGTCCTAAAATCTTAGCAAAACCTTTCTCAGTATCTACCCCAGTAGGTGTCTCAATTGTAGCCAGGTAGGTATACAGGAACTATCTGGTTATAATATCCCAGAAAGTCACTTCAATTAATCTTGTGGAGTTGAAGATGACTGATTTTAATGTCATTATCGGCATGGATTGGATCCACTCATGCTATGTTTCAGTTGACTATAGAAACAGAGTTGTTCAGCTTCAGTTTCCAGATAAACCAGTTATTGAATGGAAGGGTAGAACTTTAGCGCTTAGAGGTCAGCTTGTTTCGGACCTTAGAGCGAGAAAATGATATCGAAAGGGTGTGTATATCATCTTGTTCGAGTTAAAGACTCTAATTCTGAGACTCCCAATCTCAAGTCAGTTTCAGTGGTGAGGGAATTTCTAGATGTGTTTCCTGAAGATCTTTCCAGAGTTCCTTCTGAAAGGAAAATTTACTTAGAAATAGTCCTTCTTCTAGATACCCAGCCTATCTCTATTTTACCCTATAAAATAGATCTAGTCAAGCTTAGGGAATTGAAATAATAGTTGAAAGATCTCCTAGATAAGGCAATCATCAGGCCCAGTGTTTACACATGGGGTGCTCCAGTCCCTTTCGTGCGAAAGAAAGATGGTTCTCTTAGAATGTGCATCGATTATCGTCAGTTGAACAAAGTCACCATCAAGAATAAGTACCCACTCCCTAGAATTAATGACTTGTTCGACCAACTTCAGGGTACCAGTTACTTATCTAAGATATACCTCAGATCTGGCTATAATCAGCTCAAAGTCAGAGAGTGTTACATTCTAAAAACAGTTTTCAAAACCCGATATGGTCACTTTGAGTTTCTAGTCATGTCCTTTGGACTAACAAATGCCCCAGCAGATTTTATGGACTTAACAAACCGAGTGTTCAAGCAGTGCTTGAACATGTTCGTCATAGTCTTCATTAATGATATTCTTGTCTATTCCCATACTGAAAATGATCATGTAGACCACCTTAGAATTATATTACAGACTCTTAGATCCCATGATTTATTTGCCAAATTTAGTAAGTGTGAATTTTGGCTAAGATCAGCAGATTTCCTTGGCCATATTATTTCTGGTGAAGGCATTAGAATTGATCCTCAAAAGACCGAAGCAGTGGGAAACTGGACCAGACTCATCTCTACATGAGATATCAGGAGTTTCTGAGGTTTAGCCAGCTATTACTGATGGTTTGTTAAAGGGTTTTCATCTATTGTATCCACCATGTCCAGATTGACCCAAAAGAAAGTTAAGTTTTAGCGGTCAGATTCTTATGAGAAGAGTTTTTGAGAGTTAAAGACTCGACTCACCTCAGCTCAAGTTTTGGAGTTGCTAGATGGTTTAGATAGGTTTGTTGTTTACTATGATGCTACCAGAGTTGGTCTTGGTTGTGTGTTGATACAGAGAGGTAAGGTAATAACCTATGCCTCTAAACAGCTTAAGCCCCATGATAAGAATTATCCTACCCATAATCTTGAGTTAGCAGCTATTGTGTTTGCCTTGAAAATTGGGAGGCACTATCCCTATAGGGTACATGTTGATGTGTTCACGGATCACAAAATCTTTCAATATGTGCTTTCGCAGAAAGATCTGAATCTTTGTTGAGAAGGTGGTTGGAATTATTGAAAGACTATGATATAAGTGTTTTGTATCACTTAGGCAATGCCAATGTAGTGTCAGATGCCCTTAGTAGATTGTCTATGGGTAGTGTGGCTCACGTTGAGGATGATAAAAAGAAGTTACTCAGGAAGGTTCATTATCTTGCTAGACTAGGTGTTCATTTAGTTGATTCATATGAGGTTAGTGTATCAGTTCAGAATAATTTGGAAGCTTCTTTAGTTATTGAAGTGAAAGAAAAGCAAGATAGGGATCCTAGTCTAGTTAAGTTAAAGGAGTTAGCTAGAGATCAGAAAGTAGAGGTTTTCTCCCACGGGGTAGATGGTGTATTGTGGTGTCAGGGTAGGCTGTGTATATCATGTGTTAATGGGTTGAGACAATGGATTTTATTAGAAGTGCATGGTGAGCATTACTTTATTCACCTAGGGGCCACTAAGATATACCGTGATTTGTGGGAGATGTATTAGATGAGTGGTATGAAGAGGGATATTGTAGAGTTTGTAGCTACGTGCTCTAATTTTCAATAGGTTAAGGTTGAGAATTAAAGGCCTATTAGAACTATCTAGGAGTTCGACATCCCCACTTGGAAGTAGGAAGAAGTGAACATGGATTTTGTAATAGAATTGCCCTGTACGCGTCATCACCATAATTCTATATGGGTTATTAAAGATAGAATAACCAAGTCAGCTCATTTCTTGCAAGTTCATACTGATTATTAAGTAGAGGACTATGCCAACCTTTATCTCAAAGAGTTAGTTTGGTTGCATGGAATCCCATTGTCCATCATCTCAAATAGAGGTACTCAGTTTAACTCTAACTATTGGAAGGCGTCATCACCATGATTCTATACTCAGTTTCACCCTCTAACAGGTGGTCAGCCAAAGAGGACTATTCAGACCTTACAGGACATATTGAGAGCATATGTTATCGATTTTAAAGATAGTTGGGATGATCACTTACCTTTGATCGAGTTTGCCTACAATAACAGTTATCATTCTAGTATTCAGATGGATCTATTTTAAGATCTATATAGGAGGAGATGTAGATCTATCATTAGTTGGTTTGAGGTGGGTGAGACTGCATTGACAAGGACTAATTCAGTGTTTGATGCATTAGAGAAAGTTCAGTTGACCAGGGAAAGGATTAAGACAATCCAAAATGGTCAGAAATCCTATACAGATATGAGGAGAGGAGATTTTGAGTTTAAAGTTGGTGACTTAGACTATTTGAAAATATCTCTCATGAGAGGGTAAAGAGATTTGGCAAGAAGGGGAAACTCAGTCCCCAATATGTTGGCCTTTATAGGATCTTGAGTCGTTATGGGAAGGTAGTGTATGAGCTTGAGTTGCCCACAGATTTGACATCCATTCACCCAGTACTCCATGTTTCTTTATTAAAGAAGTGTATTGGTGATCCAGTTGTAGTTGTTCTTTTAGAAAGTATAGATGTTAAGGATAGCCTTTCTTACGAAGAAATCCCAGTCAAGATCCTAGATCGTCCAATTCGTAGACTAAGGAAAAAAGAAGTTCCCTTGGTCAAAGTTCTTTGGTGGAACCAGTTTGTTAACGGAGATACTTGGGAAGCAAAAGCAGACATGTGACCCAAGTACCCTATCTTTTCTCCACAAACTCAGACTCAGCTTAAGGTAACAGTTCTCCTTAGATTTTATATTTTCAATTCTCAGTTCCATCCATGTAATCATCTTCTTGTTATCGCATACATTCACAAATCAGTTAAGTTATATGTTATGTTTTAGACTCGGTCATATAACCATGTTTTCAGTTATGCACATTCAGCATGTACTCTTAGTACCCTAGTATTCTCAGCTCAATTGATTTTATTCGAGGATGAATGTTTCTAAGGGGGAGATATTGTAAAGACCCCATAAGATCCTAGCTTATTTCAGCTTACTATTATGTGTTAAAGAGGTCCAAGACTTAGAAAATTTCACTAAGTATTAAAGCTTAGTATTCTCCAAAGCTTGTTAAAATTCGATGATTTTATTTTTGACCTTCCCGACCTCGGAACATTAGTTTCTAAGTTTAATCATAATCGTCGTTGTCGATAGTTCTTCTCGGGAGAGTTTTGGATTTTTTGGATGATTTTTGAGACCTGTTTGGATGGTCAAAATAGAAAGGCTTTGCGATATGGCTGCAGCATCTCGAATATCTCATCGGTTGGTCTAGTTCAGTTAAATGAGTTTCAGGTCTAGAAGGGTATTTAAGTAATTTTTCTCACTCTAATCCAGCCATAACACCGGATGAAGGGTCCCAAAAGTATTATGTCATCTTTTACACAAAATTCTCTCAAAAGAATGTAATTCTCTCTCAAGAAAAACCCCTAGCCTCTTCAAAATTCAAGCTCAAGCTTCAAGAAATTACCAGGAACTTTCATTAATTCATCAATTAAGGTATGTGTGATATTCATCCATGGGCCCTTTTTCACCCATGGAGTCCAAGAATCCATTTTCAAGTTTAAAGCCATGATTTTTACATGTTTTTATGAGTTATCTTCATAAAACTATTATGAATTCTGATTAAAAATTATATTTACCATGAGTTTTTATTAGAAATTGTCCTTGACACATTTGAATGATGTTGTTCGCATGTCAAATCCTAAATCCATGATTTTAGTATTTCAATTATGTTAGTCTCACATGTTTTAACTATTCTCATGCTTAAGCCTGTGAATTTCAAGTGTTTGATGAAATGCCTAAATAATTGGGTTTTGAACAATGACTACTTATGATGTTTTCGACGCTTTAGTATGTTCCTATTGTTATTGTTATCGAGTCCTGGGGGTTGTCAATACCCGAAATTTAGCTGATTTCCTAGTTTTCATTACCTACAGAATGATTTCAGTTATACCATGAGTAATATCTTTCAGTCAATTACTAAGGTCAGTTGTGGGCTCAATTAATCATAGTTTAGTCCAGTAATCAGTGTCTTTCAGCTGGGAGTAAAAACATAACACCGAGTGAACATCGGGATGGTGTCTCTCCCATCAATAGGAATGAGGCACTTGTCCCCCTATCACTAGACATGAGACGTTAGTAGCAGTCCCTAGGTTCCAGACCTACGGTGCCACCATAACTTTGAGGGGTCCCCTATCAGTTAGGCATGACACCCTCGTCCTTCGGGATATCAGATTAGTGGATTCACATAGCCAATATTAGTACCAGTGGCACGATAATAATACCCTTCCAACTGGGATTGCAGGTTAGACCCTGATAGTATATTGGGATATGTCGGTTATAGGTAGCTCCTACAATCTCAGTTCAGTATTCAATACAGAGTTCAGCTTCAGGTTTGCTTGACCATAGAATACTGTTATCAGTTACTCAGTATTAGTCTTTCAGTATTTCAGTTTACAAACTATATCAGAATCATGATTTATGCTTGGTCATGCATTCTTAGATTTTACAGCTTTTATGCATTCATACTCAGTTATCACATTCTATTTAGGCGGTTATTATCTTATGCATATAACACATGCATTTCAGCCTAACCTCATCTCATATACCACTACATCCAAGGTACTAATCGCATACTCGTTTCTTGCGCTATGATGTCTTATATCATAGGTTCGGATGCTCGAGTTCCCAATCATACATACACATTCTAGCGCACCAGTAGCAGTAGCAGTGGTGAGTCTTCATATATAGAGGACCGTTTATGTTGGTTTCAGTCTTTCAACTCAGTAGTCAGTCGGAGTTAGTTGGGGGTTTGTCCCATCAACTCTTTAGTCAGTTAGAGGCTTTTTCAAAATATTTCAGATAGTTAGCCAGTTTATCAATTGTTATTATCAGTCTTCTCAGTATTGTTTTTAGACACTTTCATGCACAATAGTCTCCCTTCAACTAAATTGGTGATAACTCTATCATTTTAATATTAAAATTAGTGGGAGATTGTTGGTGCATTTTATTATTAAAATAAAAATATTAATGTTCCTGACAATTAATAGTCATAAAGTAGAGAAAGTGGTGTCATTAGTTTGGTGACTCAACACATTATCTTTTTGTGTAAGTGGGCATAAATTGACAAGAATGTGGTCAATTATTTTGATGTAACTCATGTAACCACAATGTCATTATCTCCTACTAATGTCCCCACTAATTCTCAAATGACTATCCACATTTTTGACATTTATTTGTGGAAGAAATTCTACAACTATATAAAGGATGTCTTCTTCTTTGTATTGATATAAAATATAAAAGAAATATGTAAGTGTGGATTGTAGTATATAGTGAGATAAGAGTAGTGAAAGAGAGAGTTGAGACAAAGAAAATATTATAAGTCTTTAATTATATTCACTATAAAAAACAGTTTCATATCTTGAAGGAAGGTGTTCTTGTGGTGGAGCTTTGGACTCCTCTACTAATCTAGAATTGCTTGAGTTGTAAATCGTGATGGGTTGTTGTATCTTGGAGGGACAAGTCAAGAGTTGGTACTGCTAGATCAATATAAATTATGTCGCAGTAGTCTTAAATTTTCTTAAAGATAGCGAAATATCCACGCCTCGGCCAAGAAGAAGATTATATTTTATTTCTTCACTTTTTTGTTCTTTTTATTATATAAATTGTAATTTGTGGTATATTACACTAACAACGTGTAAAGCACGTATACTTAAATATATATTAAATAACACTAGTCGAATATTAACTTCGAATCAGAAACAAGAAAATTCCAAAATCTGAATATTTTTAAAATTCTTTTCCATCACACATTTGAAAATTCTAATCACAATTAAATAAAATGCACAAATATTACATGTACTTCTTTCAAAACGTGAAACTCATAAAAGATTTTTAACCTATAAACAAATCAAATAGCAAATATTATTCATTTCCTTAATCTTAAATTAATTTTCAAGTATTGATATTGTTTTTATACATAAAATAATTCATATCATCTCACAATTTAAAAATAAACTTCATATATGATCCTTTTATAAGAATAACAATCCAGGATAATCACATAAAACTTTTATTTATATAATTATCAAGTGTTTAAAAGATCATCACAAATATATCATTTTATCCTAATATTTTAAGAATATAAAATTCATAAATCAGATGAAGAATTGATTAACAAATTATAAGTTTCAAAGAGAGAAAAATAGATTTATCTTTTGAAAATTTTAATTGCTTAGTTGGTTAGTTACTTGAACTCTCACCTTGTTGGTGAGGGTTCGATCCCCTCCTCCATTTTTGTTTCCCAATCCTCAATTTTTCTTTTAAAAAAATCATTTTAGTCATATCACGACCCGAATTCGGGTTTGGCCGTGACGGGTATCTCCAACCAATCAAGGGCCGGAGATAATTCCTTAGCCTTACCTCAAGATCACAATAAAAATAAATAAACAATGGAAGCTAACCAAGTCAATAAAAAATGTATATGAATCTAAAAAAAAAAGATAAAGAGTCAAAACAAGACAGCAATAACATCCCCATCCTGTCCGCAAAAGCCTCTAATCCAAGAATACCAACTAAGTCTGGACATGCCCCCGACTATAACAGAAGAAATTCATAAACACTAAGATGATAAATGAAAAACTAAGATAATGACCGGGCCTTCCGAAATATGGAGGGATCATCATGTAACGCCTTAAAAATCTGTCCCGAGACGTCACACGGTATTTAGGACCACAAGTGATCCCAAGCTAACCCTTCTACTGGCATAACTCATAAGAAACTGAATAATATGCATAAAATGACTAATTTTACTGTGCGGAAACATAATAATGATGGAATTTGGAAAAAAATACAATATCAATACAACTTTTACATTCTGATAAAGTCTGAAAGAGGGACTGCAAATACATAATTGACTCTAACTGACATCTGTGAAGCCTCTACTATATTGATTATAGATAGCTGGGACATGACCCCCAATAATCCCAAATCAATATGACTGAATAAAGAAAAAAATAAGATACTTCTCAAACAATATGACTGACTTGAGCCCTTGAATCAAGAGGACTCATCACCTGTTGTCTGGAAGCTTCCATCTGTCTTAATATGATATGTGTGCTAGAACTGAACTGATACCTATATTATGAGCTAATATAGTACATAGACATATATATGAATCATTACTTTGAGGATGTACTGAGTATATGGGGGTGGAATGCATAAGTAAAACATCATCTCATCATCATAATTTGTAAAACAATGCATGCTAAATGTAAATGACTCACATAAGCTGAAATATCTGAAATACTAAAATATGAGGCAATAAGAAGAAAAACATACTTTATGAATCTTGTGAGCCATAATATTTAGTTCTAGAAACTGTACTTTTGTGCTCCCTTTAATCATACTGTCTAAGTGTAGAAAGGACTCCCTCTTCATCTGTAAGCTGAAAGCTAAAAACTGTAGCTAATATCTTTCTGTAAAGCATAATCTGAGTAAAATTTGTGAGCCTTAACACTTAGTTTTCTAAAAGTTTTTCAGTTACTCTTCCTGTTCTAGAATCTGTAGTCTGTAAGCTTTAAAACTTTAGGAAAAACACTTTATCTGAAGGGAGATACTTTAAAACTATTCTGAAAATCTTTACTATTAGGCTGTAGGGAATTCTTTCAAAACTTTAGGACATAGAAACTTTGGGAGCTTTAGAAATTTTGGAACTTTGGGACTTAGGAACTTTAGGACTCAGGGAGTTTCTTCTAACCGACATAAACCATGTGAGCTGACATGGAGTCCAATGTCTTGCCCATATTCGGGAGAGCTGTTCTACCCTTGCCATCAGAATAGAACCTTAATTTAAGTGATCACTATCTTAGCCCACTATGGGCAAATCATAAACCTATGGTGCCACGTAGTTCTGGGGCATGAAACCTTGGAATCATACCCAACTCTGTGCTATATACTACTCCCATACTGATTGCTCAGAACTTTTAACAAATCCACCTTAAAGCAGCACAAGGGTTTATAATAAAAACCAATTATGGTTTGCTTTGCTTTAAATCATAAATTGTGTGAGTCATGTGTATTCTTATCTTTGCTTGGATCAATAGATCAACTTTCTTTATCAAAATCTGAAAATAGCTAATCATGGGATGCTGAAAACATAGTCATTCTTGAAATGTCAACAAGCAAACTAGGGCTTAATGACCCATGCTTCAATTTCATGTCAAATACCATAAGGTTCATGCTTGATAATACAAATATTCTTAATTCAACTTAAAATCTGGAAAACATGATCATACACATTAATTTTTCAAAAAGTAGGCATGTAATTCAATACCCAAATCACTTAAAATCTTAAAATCATGCAATTAGAAACATTGGGTATAAACCCTAACTTAAATTTCATGGGAAATCACTTAAACCATTCTATCATATCCTCCTTTGGCTTTAAGCCATCAATCTAAGTCTGTGAACCACTAAATAAACTTCAATCTAAACTTAAATCACTTTACTCTTGAGTCTGGGGTATAATCAATACACATAAAACTAAACTTACCTTGAAGGACTGTATCTTAACGTATAACACCCAATGCTAATACCTCCATTAGAGATACTACTCTATCTTTCTATAGATCAATAGTCGTCATATAACATCTTGAGCACTTACTAACTTAGAATCTTCATGGGTATCACCATATCCTAAGTCCATACCATCAAGATCTTTCAACTCTTATTTTTATTTGCTCAATCTTCAAGGATTCAAGATTAGATCCTAACACTTAACACGGTTATAATCAACCTTTAATAAACCAAACTACTCTTGTCATAGCTTACTAATGTCACATCTCCAAACTTGTATTTCTAAACCATGAGAATCAAGATCATACCAAAAAGGCTCAACATCATCTGCCCATAACTCAACTCCTTAATTTAGCTATTCAGAACATCATATACTATATAACTAGTCTCTTTCCTCTTAGCAACTCAAGGGTACTACCAACCACACGCAACACGTAATAAATTTGGAGAATAATGCAAACCCATATCACCTTAGGCATACTTCTTCATCATACATACAACATCATGCTAAATTTTAAATCAACAAACTTAAATTCTTACATGCACTATTCAAGCCTACTAGATGACTTCCATATAACTAGCATCACTAACCAAGAAATCATGACATCCACTTTGATAACCATCATCTATTCAAACTTAATGTCTAGTGCTAAACATGATTTAACAACCTAACCTCACATACAATTCTCACTTGGAATCTATAAAATAAAATATCAAGAAACACTAATCCATTAAAACTTCATAACAACAATAATCGATCATGACCATACGATCTTCCTTATTGTAATCCATTAGCACATACTACTTCTACACATTACTATTGTTCACCCATCTATACATTTAAATTAACAATACTCAACTACCAGATACATCCATTGATATCCTATACCTTTCTAACACAACAAATATCATTAATAACTCCTTCCGTATTTCAAGCACACAACAATTCACCTTAACTAATAAATCCTTCTTCACCCTCCACTAAATTAAAACTCAAGGACATATTACCTTAACACATCTAGATAACATGTCTAAAGTTACCTCTATACTTTCTATCAATTGCCATTCTCACTTTTCTTATCACTACTCTTCTATACCCATACGTCCAACTATAATAAGGTTCTACTAATCATAAATCATGACATTGAAGTTCATAATAACCCTCGAATGCAAACTCTATTCAATAATCTAGGTTCATACTATCTCCTCTTACGAGCATTGTCTGTACTAAAAGAGTCAATAGGCAATTTGAATACATATCTAATTATGTCTCAACTGAACAATTCATAAGGATAAGGACATAACTTTAAACTTGAGGGACTTATGATACACTAGAGAGCTCCTCTAAAGCCCCTTTGTGTGACTTCTGAAAATTCTACTAGCAAATCTGAGAGCATTATCTAGGGAGGAATTGGAACTTGCTGACTGGAAGCTGCCATCTGTCTGAATATGGTATGTGTGCTACAATTGAACTAATACCTACATTATAAGATAATGTAGCACATAGATATATATGTGGATCACTAATTTGAGGATGTACTAGTATATGGGGGTGGAATGTATAAGTAAAACATCATCTCATCATCATAATTTGTAAAATAATGCATGCTAAATGTAAATAACTCACATAAGTTGGAATATCTAAAATACTAAAATATGAGGCAATAAGAAGAAAAACATACTTTATGAATCTTGTGAGTCATAACATTTAGTTCTAGAAACTGTACTTGTATTCTCTCTTTAAATCATATTGTCTAAGTGTAGAAAGGACTCGCTCTTCATCTTTAAGGTGAAAGCTGAAAACTGTAGCTAATATTTTTCTGTAAAGCATAATCTGAGTAAAACTTGTGAGCCTTAACACTTAGTTTTCTAAAAGCTTTTCTATTACTCTTCCTGTTCTAGAATCTGTAGTCTGTAAGCTTTAAAACTTTAGGAAAAATATTTTATCTGAAGGGAGATACTTTAAAACTATTCTGAAAATCTTTACTATTAAGCTGTAGGGAATTCTTTCAAAACTTTAAGACATAGAAACTTTGGGAGCTTTAGAAATTTTGGAACTTTGGGAATCATGGAGTTTCTTCTAATTGACATAAACCATGTGAGCTGACATGGAGTCCAACATCGTGTCCACGTTGGGGAGAGTTGTCTACCCTTCCCATCGAAATAAAACCTTAACTTAAGTGATCACTATCTTATCCCACTATGGGCAAATCAGAAACCTACGGTGGCACGTAGTTCTGGGGCATGAAACCTTGGAATCATATCCAACTCGGTGCTAAATACTACTCCAATACTTATTGCTCAGAACTTTTAGAAAATCCACCTTAAAACAGCACAAGGGCTTATAATAAAAAATAATTATGGTTTGCTTTGCTTTAAATCATAAACTATGTGAGTCATATGGATTCCTATCTTTGCTTGGATCAATAGATCAACTTTCTTTATCAAAATCTGAAAATAGCTAATAATGGGATGCTCAAAACATAGTCATTCTTGAAATGTCAACATACAAACTAGGCTTAGTGACCCATGCATTAATTTTATGTTAAACACCATAAGGTTCATGCTTGATAATACAAATATTCTTAATTCAGCTTAAAATATGGAAAACATGATCATACGCATTAATTTTTTAAAAAAGTAGACATGTAATTCAATACCCAGATCACTTAAAATCTCAAAATCATGCAATTAGCAACATTGGGTATAAACCCTAACTTAAATTTTCTGAAAAATCACACAAAACTCAGCAATTTGTAATTTAAAGTAAGTTTTTGGGCACAAGGTGAAAGATTTATCCTTGTTCAAAACCCCACATATCTCATTGATGATCTTAGATAATAAAACTTGAATCTTGGATCTCTATTGGTGCTTTGAAGATGAATTCTTAGAGTTCTTGTATTGAGAATCCTTAATCTTGAATTTCTTTGGAGAATTAATGGAGGAATTTGGATTTCTTGGAGAAGGAGCTTTGATGATCTAGGGTTTCTTTTGAGAGTGAATAGATGAAAAGTGAATATAATGAGCTTTGAATGGGTTAAATTCTCAGTTATTCACGACCTGGACTTGGAAAAGACCAAAGAGCCCTTTTTAAACTTCAAGTCGGAACTGAAAAATGCAATATTTTTTTTATTTAGTTGGCCACCGCGATGCGCCACAATTGTGGTGGCTTACTGGAAAAGGACGAATGGGAACTGGGCGCTCACCGAGATGCGCCATAATCACGGTGCCCCTTGGATTGCCATCTTGGTCTTTGACGTGACGCACCAGAATTGCAAAGTCTCACTGGAATGGGACAATTGGGAAAATTGGCTTCTCCGCGATGCGGGGCTATCGCAGAGGGCCACTAGAATTTGACAATTATGGATTTTTCCTTCTCTGTGATGCGCTGAGAGTCTAGGTGGCACACTGTTTTACTAAAAACGCTCTAACTTCTTCACCGAGTGTCGGAATTGGGCGAATTGGGTATCGATGGAAAGCTTATTCAATTTTCCACATAATAAAAAGTCGAAATCTTAAAAATACCACATGAAATAAATCGTATTTATCTTTAAAGAAAATTCTTGACATTCTAGGGACAAATTTAAGCTAGAAAAAATATGGGGTATTACACACCACTCCACAGCTGATCTACGGGAGTACAAATCACCTAACACTGCATAGGAACACAAGAAAAGCTTTCAAAATCTACATCATGAAACGATGTAGCATCCAGAGACGATCAATACGGCGAGTACTGGCATCAACCCAAGAAAAGCGATAAAATAAATGTATTTATCAAAAATTCAGTCTTAAACCACATGCACAACAATTATACATATATATATATAGGATATTAGGATGGGATAGTGGGCATGAATTATGAACATTTAAAACATTAGTCTTGAGATATGTAACTCATACTGACTTTCCAGGCATCCACGGGTATATGGATCTGTCTCTTCCTGCTGGAAAAGCCCCAACCCATGTTAGCTGCATGTACCAAGGAATGGCTAAAAATACCAAGGCGATAGCTATTCAAAAATATACTGTGTAAACCTTAACACAGTGGTCATATAGACCCTCTAAGATTGGCAAATACGGTTTCCAGTAGTGCCTCCCCCCCCCCCCCCCCCCCCCCGGGACTACACCTTCTCGGTGAGCTACACAACTCTCTTTAAGATCCAATTAAAATTTATTTGTACATAATTCAGCCAATAACTATGCACTCTTTTATTTAGGCATTTCTAACTTGGTATCTTCATATCAATAGGATTTCAATATATTTCATTTATGCCAAGCCAAAATCATTTAACCATTAGACTCAAATTTTCATTTAAGATCCAAAACCATAGCCACCAAGGACATTTCAAAACCATAGCCACTAAGGGCATTCTAAAATATTTATATTTTTTTTTATCCCTTTTCCATTTAATGCAATGCAATGATTTCAAAAGATTGATAAATCATGTGGATTCCTTGTTCAAAATCAAAGTTAATAATGTGGGTTGAGGTTAATGTCAATTCAAAGGCGGATTTAAGATTTAATGTTTGTGGGTTCCCATGTTAGATAAGAATAAAATCAAATATTAATTAAAGGGATTTGAATCCACAACCAAGAGGTCAGTAAAACTTAAATAAGTTCCTTTACTACACTAGACCAACAACACACTTTGTTTATGGGCTCCCAACTCATAATTCTTATATATTTACTAGATTTCTCTATATAAATAGTAGATCCGCACGAAAGTTACTGGGTTCCCAAGAACCCCCATCTAGGCCCTAGATCCGCCACTAAATGTCATTATCATGCCGAAATTCATCCATAATGTAAAAATTTATATTACCAAATTCATCATTTTAACCATGCTTTCAGTTCTAGGATATATCAACTAAAGCATGAATAACCCATTAAAACAATGAAAATTACAATGCAACCGTTAACAAGCAAAAACCCTCAATCCTAGATAATTTGTTCATTCCAAAACACCAAAATACCCTATTAAATAATGTCGTGATATCACAATTAAAGTAGGGAGTGTACAACATGCCTGAATTATAGAAGAATTTGAAGAGAAAATGAAGTTTAATGCTCGGAGTTATGAAATCTTGTAAAACCCTTGAGTTTTCTTGCCTTGGAAGTTGGAGAAGAGAATAGTAGTGTAATTCCAATGAATTGGTGATTTTTCTGGGATTGGGGGACGTTTTAAGATGTTTTAAAGTGAAAAAGACCAAAAATACCCCATCGCCAAACTAAAAAAAATGAACTGGGCAAGTTTTAATAGCAGCGTGGCACACTGCAATTGCAGTGCTTAGCCAATATGTCGCGGTCCTATCATAGAGCTTAAGTGGCATGGCACACCACTATCGCGAACTCTCACTGCCTCTAGATCCCGAAATGACTCCGAACCCCTTCCAAAATATTAAAATTTACCCCACACACTCATTTAACATCCCTTATCATAATTCAAGAAAATTATCATTACACACACAAAAGGGTCAAAAATAAATTGATCAAAAATTTTTGAGTCTTATAAGTCGTCATTTCCATATCCTCGAACACTGACCCAAATAAATTTGGTTGAGCATTGAGTCCAAAAAATTTTGTCATTTGGCTCGCTCAAAGACAACTATTCGTGAAAACAAGTCATGAAGACATAGCTTCGATGATCACCAATTATTAGGGGAAAAAATGGCAAAAGCATATCTTGGCAAAACTATTTTGCGATATACCCACTTATTTTCTTATTAATTTAATTTTTAGGGTTTAGGTTGAAAAAATATGGAAAAGTTGAAAAAATGGGGCCCACACGTGGGCCAAGGGACCATTTCATCATTTTTACAACTTTACGAATTTAAAATAATACACCTAACACCCTTCACTTATTACAATATAAAAAAAAACTTTCTCACTCTCCTCTTCAACTTCAACTCCAACTCTCCCTCTACTATCAAGAATTTTCTCTCAAACGTCATTTTTTTTTCATCTCCGGCGACAAAGGGCTCATTTTGTGTTATAAAGTAAGTTAAAATTAAATTTTGATTATTTGTAGATCCATTTTATCGGTTTTAATTGTTAACCTTTTGAAGTGATATAGTATAGGAATTTTTTTTTAATGTGGTTGATTAAATAGTTAAAATATTAGAATTTTATAGGTAATTAGTTTGATTCCGAAGCAATGATTGAGTTTTGATTCGACAGTTTCGATAGATTTTTTTGTCAATCACGGTGTTGAGTTTTGAAGTTTTTGTTAAGGAATTTTGCTTTAGTTTTGATATTTTTTTAGCACTGCAGTGTTGAATGGTAGGATAATTGTTAATTTATGAGTTATTTTGGCTATTTGATTTGAGTAGTGACCTATTTCTGTCCGTAGACTTATGGTCTATGAAATTAATATTTAGGTGTATGGAATTCTTTTAAAATATGATTGATGAAATAATCAAAATTAAAGTTTAATAGCTAATTAGTTTGATTTGTTGCAATAGTTGTGTTTTGATACTACATGTTTGATTGAAATTTTTTTGTTCATCACGTTGTGAACTATTTAATGATAGAATAATTTTTAGTTGTTTTGTCTTTTTTATTTAAGCATTGAATTATTTCTTTTAATAGGCTTGTGGTCTATGAATGTAATGACAGAATTATTGAAGAAGAAGTTGAAGATGGAAAGAAAAAAGAAACAGACAAAGAAGAAGGAGAAGACAAAAAAGATGGACAGAAGAGAAGACAAAAAAGATAGACAGGAAAAAAGAAAAAGAAGAAGCAGACAAAAAGATGTGGTCTTGGATATCGTTGCTTTCATCAATGATAAAATTTGCGATGATGAGGAAAAGGATATTTGAATGCTAATATTGTTAATGTTTAAGACTTTTTTTTGGAGAAACAAGGGAGTTGAATGATCTGTTGTTAGGCTGTGACAAACATTTTTTTATTTTATAAAAATTGTTATGATTCTGCACTGAATCTATTTTTATCAAACTGTATTATTGCATGGAATTTTAATGTGCATTGTGTTGTCATAACTGATACAGTGTATGATTGACTTCATAGAATGCATATTTAATCTTTTGTATACTGTTGGCATAGTCTATCATTACTATGCTACTCAATTTTAAGTTGATGTGTAGTTTGATCAACTATGATTCTATGAAAAACAGTATTAACATTATTGAAAAATATAAGTATTTTTATTTATTCAAGCTCACTACATCCATGTTACACCTTTTTAAACAACAAATACTAGCATTATACCATATAATATCATTTTTAGGTCATTCTCACTTTGTTTGGCTGAAATCATTTACACAGTTATAAAATTTACGACCTGAATTTGAGTCTATGCATGTTGTCCTCAAGACAGCCGCATTGTCACAATGATAAATTAGTCTTTTTAGAATTGGATGTCGCAGATGCTTTAGACATTGTAGAATTATAAAATAAAAATAAAGTGGATGAAATTAAATAATGAGGGATGGAGGACTTATATATGAAGCAAAAAGAAGTGTTAATATTGAAGGAATACAAAATTAGCTATTTGTTACCGTTGGAACAGCAATTGTATTTTTTGAACTGTTGGTGTCACTTAATAGACTGGCATTGATTTTGACCTATATCAATCATCAACGAGATATTAAAGTTTACCATAGACACTCGTAATCGATGGACCCTCAATAACATATTTAAAAAAAATAATTAAGTAAAAAATATACTTGTTCTTTGACAGTCCATCGATTTAATTGGTCTACCGTAGACTTACACTATAGGTAGTGCATCGATTGATCTCTGGATCATTGGTAGATATCGTAAATGTATGTACATGATTATAGACCCTTACTAGCATGTTGTTTAAAAATGAATAAATAAATAAAAAATAAATATAGTGCGGAATTCTATACATATGAGTAAGTTTAAACAAGTCGCATAATCAAATTAGAGCTTATACAAATTAGGAATGGTGAATTAAGGTATTTTTGGATGGGTAGTGATTGAACAAACAATATCCTAAGAGTTTTTCAGAGCACAAGTATGATTTGAAGATGTTGGTTATATTTGATGCCTATCCATCCACATACTCCTTCAATCACCACCCCCAAATCAAAAGAATATATGGATGGGTCGTCATCAAATACAATTAACATCCTCAAAACATACTTGTGCTTTGACAAACATTACTTTGAGGATATATCCATCCGCATAATTCTTCAATCACCACTCCCAATTTGTATAAGCTCTAATAAGATCATGTGACTTGTTTAAACTCCTTCATATGTGTAGAAACCCATAATTTATTTATTTTTATTTAATTATTTATTTTTAAATAACATCCAAGTGAGGGTCTATGCCCATGTACATAGATCTATGTGATCTACGAATGATCAAGAGAGTAATCGATGCACGACCTACAGTGTAGATCAATGATAGACCAAATGAATTGATGGACCCTTAAAGCACAATTATATTTTTTATATGGGATTAACATGGTTTAACATCAATGATAGTCTATTAAGTGTCACCAACAGTTCAAGATTGTTTGTTTAACCAACAGTTCAACAGTTCAAGTGATTATGTGTTTAAACTTTTTTTAATTTAATTATTTTCTTTCACTGCCCTCAAATCATGTGATTATGTGTTTAAACTTTTTTAATTTAATTATTTTCTTTCAAACTACAAGTTACTGATGATTCATCTATTCATATGATTTATGATTGACCTATATGTCTGGTGGAGGAGTGGCACTGTTTAAGATCGATGATAGTGCATAAAATATTATCTGGTGTAGCGTAGATCAATTTTCTTATCAACGAGAGACTATATATGTGATCTAAATTTACTATCACATAATTTTTACTCTTCGTGAATTTAATCAAGGCACTCTACAATTGTATTCATTGAACAAGCATCTCCCTAAACATAATCCTCAGAATTTCTCTTATGCTTGGACCCTTACCATCTTGAAAATAATTTATGCATAGTAAAGCAACCATCTCGGATGATATTTTCTTATGCCTTCTTGTGGAGTGCTCAACACCACACGTGTGGAACCCAACATACTTGTATATACAAAATCTATTCGAGGATTTGTACTTCCTTACCCGCAACAACCAGCTGCAACCACGAGATACAAATTTCACCTTCAATAATTTGGTGCAGGTCTTCTTCATAAAATAATTAAAATACTGTCTCACTGATGCTCCATCTAGTAACATTTTCAGCTCTTTCTTATCGGCAAATATTTGATCACGATAGAAATTGGTTCCATCGGCGAAGGAATTTCTTGGTTGTGATTCTGTTCCACAATCTTCTTCCAAATCTTGTGAGTCCAATGAAATGTATTCCATATGCATAGAATCATCTTCTATATTAATTGGATGATCGCCGCCATTCTCATAATCACTCAAATCATCGCCGACTGTTGGGCGCTTAGGTAGGGGTGGTGATGAATTCAACGGTTCTTTAAAGGGTCCCTCAACTATATTTATTCTTAAAATAGGCCTAAAGGCATCAGCATCAATGTCCACCCTATACTCCGATACACGTTTATCATTATTTATGATTGTAGGATGCATCTTTTCCCTCAAATGCATTAGATAACTAATCACCATATCACTTGGTGCACAATTTAGATCATCGCTCTCCATTACACTTGCAACTAACTCATCATATGAACCATTGTGGTTTGCCGTAATGGGCAATGTCAGATTAGTAAAAGATTTTTATTTCCAACATTTGGGAGTCTCCTCTCATTTTCCCACGAAATCACCAGAAACCAGAATAAATTCTGCAATAGACATCCTAGAATTAAGCTTTAGTCGACGGTAGATTATGCTGAGGGCCTAGGTCGGAATGTATGCATGGTCGATGACTGACGATGACTGGTCGATGATTGGGCAGATATCCATACAAAACTTAAAATCGCAAATAATGCTTCTAATCAATGATAGTTGGGTTTATAGAATAGATAAATGAACTTAGAGTCACCTGAGCTACTGTAATGTACTTTCTAAAGAGTTTTTAAGTAATGTGAGTGATTTAAAGTTTATTAACAGTGGTGGAAAGTGTGTTTGAGAAGATAGAAAACAAATGGGGTAACAATGGATGCAATGAACAAGCTTATGGTACTTGTGGACTGATTTAAAGCTGATCACCGAAAAATAGTGTCGAAAAGGTGACCTGAATCAGAGCTTTCTAGAGGGAAAGAATCTTTTATTTTAAACTTTTGGATTTTTTAAAATTATTTTTGTATTATATAATGGTGGATGATGGAGTGGGTTGAAGTATATTGTTAAAAACTTGTGGGTGAATTTGTTAAGTTGAAAATATTAGGTTAAAGTGTATTATTATAAGACTTATGGGTGAATTTGTTGAGTTACAAAAGTTGTTGATGATGTGGATTAAAGTGGGTATATGACAAATTTTTAAAAATTTATGTCTAGTTGACAAAATAGTTTTCAAAACATCCTTTTTGACAGCAAACCCCAAGTATTATCATACTTCTCTGGAACTCTTGGTAGGGTCAAATAAACCAATTGTGATGCCTTATCCAAACGACACAATTAAGTTTTTTTTCTATTTCTTCAATTTCTAGCGAATACTTTAAAAATTGCTATCAGCCATGTCCAAAAACCATTTAACCTTAGCAGACACAAGTTCTTCCACTATCACTGATCCACGGCAAACTGCAATCTTGGTATTCATTCTTTTGAAAATTAACATTTTTAGATTGTTGAAAAATATATTTCAAGAACAGGAGAATTATATGATGAAGAACACAAAGATGAAGGTTTGATTATATGAACAACGAACACATTTGAGGCTTGAAACATGTGTGGAACGCTTTTGTAAAAATGATATTTGATCTCTCTCTGCGAGATTGAATTTAGGGGGGGTTATATATTTTGCCACAAATATATATTTTGCCATAATATATAAATATAGATATAGACCAATATCTGTTAAATAAATATCAATTTCTATCATATTTTTTGAAATGCTATGTCATTTGTATCATATTTGTTGAAATGCTATTTCATAGCATTCTTTAGTTATTTGTTTTAACCTTATTAATTCTTCTATATTATTTTTAAGGTATACTATATGTTCTATATTTCTAATTTTTATGTAGTCGAGTAGATTTTTTTCATAAGTATTTCTATCAATCTTGTTTGCTCCATATCTCTCCTCCAATATTCTAAGTATTTGTAATTTATCATTTTAGTTTGAGTAATACCAATCTGAATAATAATATCTACCATCAAAATCTATATTTTCTAACTCGTGTTCTATCCATTCAGTATTTAGTAACTCATCTTCAAAATCAAATATCTTTTCCCATATGAGTTTTTTTATATCTATTATTTCTATATCCTTAAGTATATACAAAATAAGTATCTTAAATCTATCTATCATCTCATTAGATAAGTAGTTAGTCATTTTATTTCATATGATGCTTATTTCAAAATATTCCTTTCAATCATATACATAACAAAATATGATCATCTTAGATCACTATGTACTAGATTATCCTTAGATAATTATGCTCCTCTATCACTATTAGCATGGTACGTTTGGATACTTCTTCTCTAAACAGCACCTCGACTCTGGTTACTACCCTATCACGACTTTTCTGCCTTATTGGTTTCACCTTTAGGATGGCATAGTTCTGGGAATTTTTCTTCTTTTTCCTCTTTGCTAATAAATTTTGTAACATATTATCTTTCGAATAATTCTAATATATAGTAACTAAAATGAACTTATTTTATTATATCATGATTTTCAGGAATTTATGAATTTAACTATTCATAATTATAAATGAAAATACCTATTTTTGCAGATTTGATGATTCTGAGCTTTGATTTCCATAGTTGATTATAAAACTGAATATCTTTATTGAATATTTAAGAGAATTTTTGTTGTGTACGAGGAGGCTTGCTTTTCGTGTAGAAAGTCTTGCCTTAGATTGCTAATGGATCTTCTATTTATAATCTCTAAAAAAGAAAAGCATAAAATTTTTCTGTCCTACACCTATCCTACTTTTGAAAAAGTAATAAAAGCTATAATAATTTACATGTCTCAAAAGTCAAAAAGTAATGAAAATCCTAAATCTATTCCTAAAAGACAAAAACTAATAATGGCTATTCAATAATTTACGTCTTAAAAGTCAAAAAGGCTATATAATAGGTCCTAAAAAGTCAAAAAGGCAAATTACATAGCTTTTTATCTTATTTTCTGCTTTTATTTTTTCATTGGTTCGTCCTTCTTTTTGTTGCTTTCTATCTCCTATTGTCTATCTTCCAGCTGGCCTTTCTTTTGTTCTTATCTTCTTTCACTCTAGTTGGACTTCCGAAATCACATTATTTTCTCCATTGCATTTTGATCATAGGTGATCTGGATATTTGTGTCCTATTAATTTACAATATCTTGTCAATAACTTTTCTGAATAAATTCATTCTTAATTGCTCTTATGGTTGGTTTTTTTTCTGGATTGAGTAATGTCATAATCCATCTTTAGACTTCTTCCATATCTGACTGTTGTAGCTCCCTCAAATTTGAATAGATCATTAGCTGGTCTCGTGAATAGTAACTCCATATAGGGTTTCCATTGAGCTAATTATTTGCTAGCTCTTGAATAATCGTAGATATCCCAATAACTCATTTATTTGCATAGAAATTTGGTATTTTTACCTTAGGTATTTCTGGTTGTTGTCCAATATCTTTTGGTATAATCATATCTCTAGTTAATCAGATCTTTTCAACTTGTATAACTGGTTTAATTTTGCCATATAATATCTCTGCTGGGGCAGGATAAAACTTTATAAAAAATAGGTTTCCTTTGGTTATTTTTTTGTAAGTAGTGAATGCTCTGTATATTTTTGGTATGGCTGTTAATTCGTTTTCGTCTTGGGTATATACGGTATTTAGTAGTCCGTAACTAAAACAAGTTCTAATTAGGTTTGGATTGATTTTTGGTAGTGCAATTAACTTGTTGTATCCTTATAGTTTTTGGGTTATATAGTCTGTGTTTGGTTCTTGGATATTTATAGCTCTAGGTTTAAGATTTAAATAAGTTTGTATCTTGAGGATATTTTCTATATATGACCTGGTTATATGGTTATAGGCCTTTTTGTCTTGGTTAAGACTTTCTAGATATGTGGTAGTTTGTAGGAATACGAATAAAGGGTCTTTTTTTGTATTTTTGGTATAAATGGTTTATCAAATATCTTGTTTAGATTCAATCCTTGTTTGCTAACTTCTTTGCTTGTACCTGCAGATGTAGATTGATAAAGGTTATGGGTTTTATGGAGTGTCCTAACGTCTCCTTTTAGCTCTGAATTTTTGATATCTTTCGATCGACATAGCTCTGCATTTTTATAGTCATGCGGCTGACTTGTAGCTTTAGACTTCAGTTTACCTTCATTAGTCTTTAGCTTTTCTACCTCATTGCCCATACTGTTCACTTTCATTGAAAGTATAGTTAGGGTTTTAAGTATTTCTTCTAGTGTATTATTTTCTGTTATATCAGTCTGTGTAGCTTTGTCTTGATATGTAATCTGCAATAACATTCTTGTTAGTATTAATTATTTCAACTGTAAATGTAAAGTTCAATATATTTAATACCAATCTCCGTATTTCTTTTGTTGTAACTGAATTTTGTATTTTCTTAGTTAGCCACCATCGTACCTGTGTATTATTTATTCGTACAATAAATTTGTTATATACAATATATGGTTCAAATGCTAATAAACATTTATATAATGAACATAATTCTTTCCTATTTATTTCTCAGTTTACTTTTGTTTCATTAAATGTTCCTGAATAATATCTACAATAATGTTCTATTTTTTCGTTTTCATACCTGTATTTGAGTACTCCTCCATAGCTATACTCACTTGCATCTGCATCTACTATATATGTAAAATTCTTATTTTCGTCTGGAAATTGTAATTTAGGTAGTTTTTTTACAAAGTATCTTTATTTTTTGTACTTATTTTTTATCTTCTTCACTATAATTATATTCTACGTCCTTTTTAAATTTCTTTTGTAATGGTTTCAAATTCTCTGCTAGTTTTGGTATATATTCTCTTACCTGGTTTACTAATCCTAAAAAGAATTGTAATTTCTTTTTGGTATCTAATTCTTCTTTTGAATTTATTATTTTTGTACTTTATGATGTTGCATTTTTACTCCGTTTTTATCTATTTGTATTCCTAAGAATTCTATTTGGTTTTTCATTATTCTGCCTTTTTCTCACTTAGGCTTATTCCTGAATTTTTTATTATATTTGTAAATTGTTCTAATAACTTTAGGTGTTCATCTTTAGTTTTCAAATATAGTAATATATCGTCTATATACACTATACAGTTAGGTAGTTGTTTAAAATAATTATTCATAAAATGTTGATACCTACCTGGTGCATTTTTATATCCAAATGGTAACACATTCCATTCATAAAATTCTTGTGGCACTGTAAATGCAGTTAGCATTTTAGATTCTTCTTCTAGTTTTAAATGGTAAAATTCTGATTTACAATCAAATTTGCTAAAATAATTATATCCTTGTATTTGTCTTATTTTTAGTATTTTATTTGGTATTGGGTAATTATATATTATAGTTTTTGCATTTAGATTCCTACAGTCAATAACCATTCTACTTTTTCCTCTTTTTTGTTCACTATGTTTATTTACTATAAATGATGGGCTAGTGTGTTTGTTATTACTTTTTTATATATATTGTTTTTCTAATAGTTCATTTATATGCATTTCAAATTCTTTTAGATCGTCAAAATTATATGTTAGTGATTTTTGGGTTATTATACTATCCTTATCAGTAGCTTTATGTTTTTCCCATCCTTTTAGTGGATTTTCTCTATACAGTTGCTTTAATTTATTCTTAATTATTTCTACCTTATTTATTGAAAATATGGTCAGTTCTTCCATATTTATTGAGAATATGATTAACTCTATTGTGTCTTCAGTAGTTTTTATATTTTCTAATTTTTGTGTAATTTTTTCACTTCCTTTTATCCAATTTGTTTTCTTTCTTATTTTATTAATAATTCTTTTTGCTCTTTCCTTTTGTTTACATGGTGTTGTAAACCACCAGTATGTTTTAGTTATTATGTGCGGATATAGTGTATCTAAGAATGACATTCCTAAAAGCATATCTTTTGATGTTAGTTCGTAATTATAAATTTCTTCTATTATTAATATTTTATCCCATATTTGTATTTTTACATTCCTAGCTTTATATGTAATTAGACTTCCTTCATTATTAAATCCTTTAACTACTATTGATGCTTTTAACTTATTCCATTTATTTTCTGGTAAACAGTTATAGCTGCATAAATTGGCTTCTGCTCCTGTATCTATCATTGGCGTATAATATCTATTATAATATCCTTCTACTATTATCTTCATGAGTATATATATTTTCATATTAAAGCTCTTTTTATTAACAATTTTTCTTTATTATACGTTATGGTTAATTGGGTATGTTCTATATTGTATGGTTTTACTTGTTCCAACCATTTTATTTCTAATATTATATCTACTTTTTGTGTTTCTTCTTTTACTTCAAATTCAGTTTTTATCTTTCTGACTTCTATTATAATTTTTTTTTGCAGTCGTATTTTTAATAATTATTAGGTTTCTTGGCAAATCTGGACATTTATCATTATTTATTTTAATTTCTTCAGTTTTTACTAAGTATTTCATTATATAATTATCTTCCTGTCCTGTGTTTATTAGTATTAAATATTTTTTTTCATCTATTGTTCCTATTATATAATATTGAGTTAGGTTTTGGAGTTATCTCATGCTATTCTTTTTTATGGTTCTAGTTTTTCATAAGATATTCTTCTTAATGTTCCTACTCTTTCATTTACTATTTCTAAATCTTCTATATCTATATTTTGATAGCTATAATCATTATTATCTATGATTTTTACAAATTGCTCAAAAGGGCTTTCTATTTGTATTTTATTTATTTTATTTTTCCAATTATTTTATGCTTTGTTGTTAATACATATAAATTTTTACATCTTGCTGTAAATATTTTACTTCCTGGAGTTAACTCTATTCCTGATATTTTTCAATATAGTACTAATAACTTATCTATAGTTTTATCTGTTATTGGTACTGAATAATTTATACTTTTTATAAATTTAAATTTTTGGTATATTAGATTCCCTCTTATAGCACTTATTATGCTTTTTTCTATAGGTTTTACAATCCTATCATCCACTAAACATAGTTCTATTGGTGTATCTATTCCTTCTCTAAAACATGCTTTTATTAATATTTCTGTTCCTCTAAAGTGTACATATTTTATTGGGTCTTTACTTTTTATATCCTGTATTTCTTTATTAACTATTCTTTTTGTTACTAGTGGTATACTAGCTTTTTCTTTTGCGTATCTACAATCTATTATATGATCTTTTTGGCTTACTATGTAGTATTCTTTTTTTCGTCTATTAAATATATTCCTTATTGTTGATATTTTAAATATTTTTTCTACACTTAAATCTAATTCTTTTTCTTTTATTTCTTCAAATATATTACTATCAAATATAATTTTTTTGTTTGTTTCTTCTTCATTTAAATATTCTTCCTTTTTTATTATTTGTATACTTTCTTCAGCCATTTAATTCATCTAATTCGCTATTTATTTAGTGTAACGCCTCGATTTTCATGAACCGAAATGCCACACGGTGCTCGTGACCCCGAGGGACCACAAGCTAACCCTTCACTGATATCCGTATCTGTTCACTGCATAATATAATATGATAAATGCAAAAACTGGCTAAATCTGGCCATAAGGTTCAAACATCTAAATATACAGTACTGAAAACTAAATATCAATACATCTGTTTGAAAAGCCTCTACACTGTCTGAACTGTGGAGTTGAAGGGACAGTTCCCCAACTAACTCCGTCTAATAAAATCATCAAAACACTGAAATAGAATATCCTCGGATGATGAGGCCTCACTGCTGCACCCACTGCTCAAGATCTGACAGCTAAATATACTCTGAATCTCGCTCTTCTGAACCTATGGTGGGGAAAACACCATAGCGCGAATGCGTCAGTACAAAGAATGTACCGAGTATGCAAGGATAGGGTAAGGTGAAATATAAGGCTTATGCATAAACATAACAATCTGAATAATATGTATTTGCTGGAATAAACATATATAGAAACTCTGCAGTTACCAATTTTGAAACATGTCTGATCAACAATACACCTATGGATGCATAAAGTACAACTGGAATTATCATGACACCGAATGTTACATTTTGAACACTGACACCCGAAAATAATAATACTGACAATAAGATACGGAGTATCTGAAGCTACTAGAGCTGACATCTGTATTTATCCATACTGAGAAATCGGATAACTGATATTACTGATATTTGATATTCAAATTCACCAACTCTGGAACACTAAACAACTGAATCTGAGATCAACCCTCATCTAGCAGGAAGTCTCTATACTCAATGATAATGATAATGGGTAAATAAGTTCGAGAGCAACCCTCATCTCGTAGGAAGTCTCTCTACTCAATGATAATGATAGCAATACTGGGAGGCCTGTATCTGACAACGTCAACTTCTGCACATTAACTGAGTTCTTTTCTGAGACTGTTACTAAAACTGTGGGAGTGATCATTTAACCGACATGCCCCACTTACCACAAGTGGGATCCAACCTGTACCCCAGCTGGAAGGGTGTCAATACCGCGCCACCAGTAAAGACAACTGCATAGAACCCTCTACTATCAGGACCTCAAATAAGAACGGTGGGACCCTCTACTCGCAGGACAACCACCTCATCTAACCCTCTAATCGCAGGATAGATGTCTCAACCTATGCTGGCGACGTAGTTCTGGAGCATAAGGATTGCTACCAGGAATCAAACCCTCTATTCGCAGGAATGTTCCCATCCTTAGCTCGCTTGGTGCTGAATCCTACTCCCAACTGAAAGACACTTAACCGGTTCTTAACTGTACTCAACTGAACTGAATCTGTTCTCACATTATGATACTTTATCAATATGACAGAGTTCGCTTGATTCCATTCTCTGACGGAGTATTTCTAAATGCCACTTACTTTTAAGATAAGCTTACTATCTCACAAAATGTACAGAGGTCTGTAACGGAGTGAATTGATATGTAAGATTTCAGAGCTTCATGGCCCGAGTATTTGATAAAGAATGATTTTCGAGATTACTGAGTTTTCCCCAAGTTTGAAACTAACCGGGAGTTCATTGTTCATCGCTCGATTGAGATTACCGTGAAACTGACTCGGCTCTAAACCAGAAGACTATTTCGGGCATACGTACCCCCAACACACAATAGCATAAAGTAACACAAGATAGATAACTCATACACAACATGCCCATAGGCCATCATACGCAACACATAATTGAGGACTTCACACTTAGCAAATCAAATGGCCTCATTTCTTCATATAAGCATCCAATCGAACACGTGGGGAGCATGGTTTGGGTCCACAACAAATACTATGCACAAACATCATAGTTACCTCAACAATTCATCATGACATTCCATCATACACCCACAACTCACCACAAATTCAAGGAAATCAACTATCCATAGGAACAAAGCATGAATTTATCTTTTAAGACCTAATAAACCACAATGCATAGTTTCCTATTCTCTTAAATATTTTGTCAAACATATGGTAGACATAAGTTAAGCAAATGGATATGGCATGAAATCATAACTTGGATAACAAACATGTCAAATACTTAATTCTTCTTAACATAGGCATTTTAGCAATCACCTTACATGCACCATTTAGGGCATAGGTTTAATGCTCAATTTCATGCACCACAACACCATCATCCTTCAACTTCAACATCCACATTTCTCAATTCACAATCCAACTCACATTTAGAAAATATTTGACATATCAATCAATAGTAGGGATATATAATTCCCAATAACAATTATCAAGTCATAACAAGGAAATAATGGAATAATAGTATGAATCAAGGCTTAACAATTTAAATCATCATATATTCATAATCAATTAATTTTGGACCTATTATGTTATAAAAACAAAATCTCTAGTCTCCTAGGTATTTTTACAAACACTTTACATGCACTTCTTAGGCATAGGTGGATTCATCGGGATTACAAGTATTCAATCACCCATTTCATATATTTATACATCACACACCACCATAGTTTCCACAAATATACAAAGATCCCTTATTGGATATCATCAACTTCAACAACATAATCACCAACCATCAAAGAAATACTACACACATATACTTCAACCAACACACATAATCATCCTACACATATATCTCAACCATCATGTGAATACTACACACATACACAATGAAAATTTAGAAAGTATAATCATATATATATATATATACACATGTATCTTGAGTCTTTGAAAAAGGATTTGTGGGCTCTATGGACGAAAGGAGCCCATAGATAAATACTTACATACCTGGAACAACGATCTTCAATGATTCCTTAAACTTGTTCTTGGTTTCTTGAAGTAGAAATTGAATTTTCAAGGAAGGAAAATTGGAACCCTAGGCTTCTTAATATTTTAGAGAGAAAGAGAAGGAAGAAATGAAAGAAAATAATAGTCCTTCATCCAAGGGGTGTACATATATACACATCACACACACACACACACACACACATATATATATATATATAGAATGGGAAAAGAGAAAGGACCAAAATGCCCTTAAAAATAAAAAAAATGTCAAATCTGTCCTTTGGTGGACTGTTTTGATAGCCTGAAGTAGATCGATCATAACTTTTTGCTTCGATGTCCAAATTGGATGAAACCAATTTTATTGGAAAGAAGACTCTCAGGGATTTTCGTTGATATACAGCAGCTCACACCGTTCATTATGTACAACGAGTTATGATCGTTTGAAGTTGACCAAAAAAATCGTCTGGCTGCACTATTTTTTTTCCTGCACATTTTACTGTTCACAGTTCGATCAGAATGGTCGTAGTTTGATTGGAATGGTCGTAACTCATCCCTTGAGTGTCTGTTTTGGGTGATCCACATATCGTTGGAAAGCTTATTCGATGCTCTACGAAATGGTGGGTCGAAATCCAAGAAATGACACACAGAAAAATTATAAATCATTCTCGAAGATAGGATCCAATACGTTTATGCTCAAAATTCTAACGAAAAATTTTCAGGGGTATTACATTTCTTTATCTTTTTCATTTTCCAAGATTTCGTATATATTATCTTCACTTTCTAATTCATATTTTATATAATCTATTTGCATATATTCTGTATTTTCTATCTTTATTTCTGATATGCATTTCTTTTTTGAATCTTTAGGTACTTTACAATCTTTAGCTAAGTGTCCTAATTTTCCACAATTATAACATTTACATTCTTTTATAGATTTCTTCTTTCTATATGGTCTTTTTTGTTTATAGTCTTTTACGTAATATCTTTTTCTTGGTTTTTTATATTTATATTAGGATTTCTTATATTTATTATATTTCTTATGTCTTTTTCTCTTCTTGTAGTATTTTTCTTCACATCCAATTGGGGTGCTATTTTATCTTTGCAACATGCTAAATTTTTTATTAATGTTTTTCTATTTTTAATTCTTTCCTATATTTTTCACTTATATTCTTATATCATTGTTGTAAAAATTTTATCCTTGCTCCTAGAGTATCTACTATTTTTGCTTCATCCCATCTTTTTATTATTTTTGAACAAAATGGTTCTGGTAGTTTGCTAAACTATAATCTCCTTATTTCCTTACTCTCTTCTTATTATATTTTTCCTTATAATAATATTCTTTGAATGCACATGTATATTCATCTATGTAGCACATATTACATATTACTAATTTCAACATTAATTCCTATTTGTATCATTTTCTATATTTTGTTGTTGTTGTTGTTGTTGTTGTTGTTCTTCTTCTTCTTCTTCTTCTTCTTCTTCTTCTTTTTCTTCTTCTTCTTCTTCTTCTTCTCCTTATTTCCATACTACTAAATTCATTTCTTATAGATGATTCATATTTTTTTAATATTTCTATAGGTGATACTTTAGTTGTTCCTTCTTTAGTTGTCCCTTCTATATTTTTGTCAGATCTTAGTACCTTTTTACTTTCCTCAGTTAAATTTGATAGCCATAATTTTATTGTTCCTATTAATGTTCTTTCTATATATTCTGGTGTATCTGTTGTGTCTATGCTATTATCTAGTAATTGTTTTGATATATATCCTACCCATAATTGTATCTTCTTATTTGTGTCTATTACACCGTCTAAATCTAAGAAGTTGTAATTTCTATTAATTATTTGTTTTGGTGTCCATCTATATTCAGTTTTTGGGTTGTACTTATTTTTGTAATTATATTTTGATTTTCTTATTTCTGATGTACTTGATATTATGTTTTCGTCATTTTTAGTATCAAGAGTATTTACTTCTGTGTTTGTTTCTTCTATTTTTTCAGTAACTGCTTTTTCTTTTTCTTTAATTACTAGATCTTCTATTCTTTCTATTCTTTCTGTATATGTTTTACTATCTTCTAAATCATAATCATTTGTTTTTTCAGTATCTATTGTATTTATTTCTAATTCATTGGTCTTTAATTCTTCATTTTTTATTTGTAATTTTTCTTTAAATTGGTTTATTTCATCTAGTAGTTTCTGTTCTTTATTATTTTCGTCTTTTTCTCTTTATCTTTTTTCATATAGATCTTTTAGTATTTGTAATTCTTTTTCTAACTCAGTAATCCTATTATTTGTTATTTCTTCTATTTTTCGTATTTCATCTGTAGTTTGTTATTTTATTTTTTCTATTTCTTTTTTCCTGTCTAGTTCTTCATTTTCTTTTGCTATTCTTACCATAGCTGTTAGTTCATCTTCTAATTTTAGTTCTTCTTTTTCTAACATTAAATATAAATGTTCACCTATTTTCTTATATCTTCTTCCTAAATTAGAAAATACTATTCTTATTTTTAATCCATTGTGATTTTCATATGTTTTTTCATCTAGTATGAATTCCTCTTTATTCATTTTATCTATTTGGTGGTATATAATTCATATTGATATATGTATTCTAGATTATCTATTAGAGATTCTAAATATGATATTTCTTCTTTTTGTGGTTTTATTGATTTTTGACATACTCCAACAATTAAATTATACTGTAGTCTTTCTCTTCTTATTTTTAATTCTCTTCATTTCTCAGATAATATCTGTTTAGTTCCTTATATTTTTGGGATTGGTCTATATTATTCATTAGTATTTATAATATTTTGGTGGATCTCTAAATTTAATTCTATAATACAGTTCCTCTATTTTTAAATAACATAGCTCTAATACCAATTTTTGGAGGATTATATATTTTGTCACAAATATATATTTTGCCATAATATTGCAGGCAAATAAATTTAGTGGATATGAAAAGTTTATGAAATTCTGCACTACGCAAATAATGAATACTCTATGAATTTGTATGAGTCGTTGTATATCTGTGTGTCTGAAACACTTTAAACTTGATTTTTTGGGCTGCAGCAGCTAAAACAAATTAAAATTAAAATGGAATGTATAGCAATTCATAAAGTAGTATTCTAAAAGTGTAGGTCCAACAAGTTCTCATGGTCCACGAACTGTATAGCATTTCTTTGGTTGGGTATACTATTTATGATGGTGTCAATGTAGAGCAAAAGAGAAAACCTACTCCTATATGATAACAAAACATTGAAACATGAATCTAAAATCTAAAAAGCCAAGAAGAAGCAGAACCCAATCATGTTAATGATGGAGAACCGCGTGAATGAAATTGGTGATGCAACACTACGTTGAGGTGGATTATTAACACTTCCTGAGGAACTTGTTGCTGGAGGAGCATCAATATGTACATGAAATTTCTGCCCAATTTGGCAGCGACCAGGAATTCCACAGAGATAGTAGTAATCACCAGAGGCTGGAAGAGTAATGGAGTCGTTGCCTGTGTTGAATGTGACAATTGGATCTGTAACTGTGCATGAATCGTATTCTTGTCTACTCACTTGCATCACATTGTGATACTTCTTGTTGTACTTGAAAACTGCACATACACGTACACCCCCCAATTAGTCCATAACAATTTAAATTAACTTCTCCATGCATGCAATTAAAGTTTGTATTAATTCAGAACAAATTTCTAATTTTTTGTCCCGTCTCCGGTGGAGCAATTCCACATGAATTCCGTACTAGTGGACTTCTCTTTAGGACTCTCTTTGTGTTGGCTGCTTTTGGTCTTACTTCTCCTTCTTTTTATTACTAAAGGTAAAAGGCACAGGAAACTTGACCGCTTTACCCATCATTGAAACACAAGCTGGAGACGTATCGGCCTATATTCCCACCAATGTGATCTCCTTTTCAATATGAAGAAAGAACTCAGAGTAGTTCTACCTATAGAAAAGATCATCTCCATTTATGATTCCAGCCGAGAAGACTAGTAAAAGGAAGGATAAAGAATGTTATATATTTCAGGAGTTAGATTAGTTTGCGATAAACAAGTAAGAATTCTTTATTTGTTCTTTTTTTCGTTGTAAAGATATTGGTGCTACCAATTAATGTACATTTACACACGGATTTCCTAACTTGTTTAACTTGTTGATTCCGTTGGAGAAAATTGCATGCATTATAAAGGAAAAACAATATTAAAATATCATAAACGAATCATTCATGAAAAATTTTAAATCTACTAACCTGCACTTTATAAGATCAAGATTAAAAAGAGATTATTTTACAAAAAAAATGGTCATGAATATAGTTGCAACCGCCCGCATGGCATGGTTGAGTGGTTCGTAGGTTGGTCTCCCTTGTGAGAGATGAGACTTGCTTTGTGCGATTTAGGTATCCTGTGTGATTTGCAAGTTATTGTACGTTGAGCATGTTATCACAATGCGGTCACCTCAGTGTACTGACCCGAAGAATGTTGTGGGTTTCCCGTAGGTTCCAAAAAATGTATACATAGTTGCATCCAAAAAATTAGTATTAGGCTATTAGCTAGGAGGGTTTTTAAGTTAGCATAAAGCAAGAGCCATGTCGTTGTGCATCAAGTCCTTATTCTCCCCTGTAACAATCGCGACCTATAACAACCATGTCATGTTATATATGTTTTCTATGATAGTGTTTTATTGTCGTAATAAAAAAACATCTAAATTAATAATACCTATATATAGAGGTTGGATTGTATTCCATAATTTATATAACTACTGGCACAAAAATCAATGGTCAATTTACATAATTCAGGTTTCTTAGTCCAAAGAACATCTAAAGAAATCTACAATACAAAATATAGAAAATAGAGGAAATTATAGCTTACTTAAGATGTCAATAACTTGAAAATTCTTCGAAGAGGCCCATTGACTATAGTCAACGTTGCCTACAATCCAACCTTTAGAATCACCAACTTCATAAACAGCAGCCTTTGTGAAAGCAGCCATAATTGTAATAAAAGAAAGAAACATTGTTATTCTTTTGATGAAAGCCATGAGGTTAAACTCCATAGAGAGAATTCTGTGAATACTAATGATGTTTATAATGGATGCAAAGAGCCTTTCATTGAAACATTGTTTTATTAATTATGGAAACTAATACTCCGTAAAGGAATTTGTGTAATAAGCACTTAGACATCACACCAAAATTAACCTATTTTACAAGGAAGCAGATTTTATTATTTGGAAATTTTGTTTTCTTAATTTATGAAATGTAATTAAATACGAAATAATGTCATAATACCTAAGCACCACGAAACCTATATGTAGTACGAAAAGAAAGGTTTACGACATTATAAAATCGTCTCTATTCATTGAGATCGATAAATATAATAGGAAAAATTGTATACTAAAAGTTTCCCCAAATTGAAAAATTGTCAAAATAATATCCTCGTAAAATTAGTAAAGTTTGTCTTACTTGTTGTTCTTGGCTATTTAGCTCTTGAAATTATTTTGTAATCTTAAAAGGGAATTTTCAACATTTCGAGACTTTTGAGATAGTAATTGTGTGCATCAAAATTTTATTAAATTTAAATTCGTACGAAATTTGAATTATATTAAATTTAAAATATATTATTTCCAAATCAATATAGCGGATTAATATAATTGAATTAATTATTTAAGTCCAAACATATATGGATTTAATAAATTCAATTTTTATTGGGCTAGTCCATTAATCTGGGCATTAAATGACGAGCCCAATTTGTTAAGCCCAATATTTCATCATATTCTAGAGGCCCAAACGAGCTCCATACTATTAAAAAAGTTATAAAAAGAGACCTAAAATAAGAGATCTCAAAAGTAGGTCGAAAATACACTAAAAAAAAATTCATTTTGTGGAAGGTTTATTGTCAATTTGTGTGAGTTTTCAATTCCCACAAAAAAATTGAGAAAAATTGAGGCAGTTTCAAAAAACGCAACAATAAGTCATGCCACGAGCAAATTTGTGACGGTTTTATAGAACCTCCACTACCAACTGCCACAAAATAAATTTTTAATTTGTGGCAGTTTTAAAATTGAATTTGTAGCAATTTATAACCTCCATAATATGATTTTAGATTTTTAATAACTTCAATCTTTGAGGGTTTATAACCCCACAATTATAACTTCTTTAGAGAGCAGTCTACCGTTTACAATATGTGCGATGTTCTATTTTATTTGTTGTCTCATCTGCTTGAGCATGCTTCTAATATCTTGTTTCAAATTTGTTTTCTTGATATATAAGTATATAACTCATCAATTGGTAAACAAAAATTTCCAGATTTGGAAATTGTAAAATGATGTCCTATGCCATTCAATGTATACCAGGTTCTACAATATTATGTCTTTCTCTACCAAAGATAATTCTTTGAACATACTCATTAGTAGCAATTACTCAATAATAGCAGGAGTATCTAGTATAAAAGAAACAATCACTAATAGTTTCGTTTGTGTGTTAATATGACCACTAAGAATAGTTCATAATGAAGGCAAAACGAAGCACTTTTCTGAAGAGAAAAGTTTGTATCATGAAGAAGACAATGGAGCTTTTAGTTCTTTGCATCGTTAAGGCCTGCACAATTATGGTTGATGCAGACGGGACAGTTAAAACTTGACCTAAAGATCGCAATAATTGGTATCAACACAGACATTCCTTGAACAAGAAGAAATATACCAACAATGTTGTTGTTGAAAAACCTAAGGATGTTTTGTTGAAATTGGATTCTAAGATTGAGGCTAGTCAACTTATGAAGGTATTGAACCTAGTGTTGTTCCTTCTATTTAGTTGAAATCCCGTCTGGCAGTTAAGAAACGCAAATTGGATCAATTCTCAAGTGCTAGCTCACTTTCTTAAAAGAGAAGAGAATTGAGAAGAAATACGCTTCATGTACGGAAATATTCATTTTGTACATTTAAGCATACAAATTTTTGACAGTTAGATTTGTACTACATTTTCTAGTTACATTTCACCGATGTAATTGCTTCAGAAGCATAATTGTACAATGTAGAAGGTGCAATGAACCAGCTGCAGCTCGATTGGAGCTTTCCTGTGTCACTTTTTTTTAACCCATAGAAAAGAGTATCACATTGAACAATTTCTCATAAAATATTTGTACAGTGATGGACAAATGACACTATAAACTCTTAAAAATTAGAACAAACACATTAAACAAAATTAACATTGAGATGAAAAACACCAGTTTTGTATTGTAGGCATTAAGATTATCCAACAACATGCAAACACATACATGTACATTGTAAAACAGAGCTTTATATTCTGTTGCAGTGTACTATTTAATAAAATAGAGCTTTAATAAAACCCCACCTCTAAATTCTTGTATAAAATTAAAATTAGCTAAGGTAGCTAGAATAAAAAAACTAAAAATTACCTTCCCACGCTTTAATAATCTTGTATTTAAAGTTTTCACTTTTCATGCTTCAACCTTTATTTTTGCTTTTCCTTGTGAGATGAAAAACTAAAAAGAATTTTTTTTTATGTTTGCTCTCTATGAAGAACAGCAGAAGCTGCGGCTGCCTTTCAATGAAGAAGAAAAGAAGCAGCAGTTGATATACTACGGTCTACGTATTGTGAAAGTTGAAGTAGAAAGAGTGAGGTAGGGTTAACTTATTAGTAATAGTAGGTAGAGTTGGGCTTGAGTTTGGAAAATTGGGCTAAAGTATTGGTTGGACCAGACATAGATTAAAATTTAGTTTAAGATTAAATTTAATAAAATATTTATATTTTATTTATAAATTATATGTAAATAATTATAATATATATATAAAATTTATCGGTTCAATTTGGTTATTTTCATGATTTTTTCTTAAGTAAAACCATAACCAAACTAAATAGCATCGGTTTTTTAAAATTTACAACCAAACCTAACTAAACCAAATCAAACGTCAGGGTTTTTAATCGATTTGGTTCGATTTGAATTTTAACCAAATCCATGAACACCCCTACCCACAATATAGTCTCAATATCTTGTATAATTTTTTTATAGGCATTTATAACTACCACCGATTGTTTTATTTTTTTTTTTTAAAAAAAACTTTAAAATTATATTCATACGTAAATAATTTTACTATCTATCATTTATAACATAGACTAGATAGAAAATATTCAATGTACAAAACAACACAATTATAACATATACAACCACTTATAACATAGACTAAACTAAAAATATTTCGAATACAAAACAATACAAATCTAAATTCATGTCACACATAATTAACAATCTCTATTTCGATAACATAAAGTTTGCAACTTCACTCCATAAAAATCTAATATGGAAAGATACCAAATGTTTGCTTGGTGATTCTCCATCCATAGGTGAAGTAAGCGCATTTTCGATTTGCATCACTAGACTGAAATAATTAAATAAAAGTCTTAGATGAAAACTTATTAACCATGAAATATTTAAAACATGAATGCAATGTGCTAATTAGTTGATTACAAGAAACCACAATAATTATAATCCATTACTAAATTACGCTACTCATTTCATATTACTTGACTTATGTTAACTTGACATAAGACTCAGAAAAGTTTTTATTAGGAGTATTTCATTAAATTAACCTTACTAATAATACTTTAGAATCTAAATTTGATTAATACTATTTTATATAGTTATTTACATACTAAGGATATCAAATGAACAAGTTTGAAAAGAAAAAAAGAACTAAAAAAGATCATCAAAAGTCCTCATATTCATTTTTTCCCAACTGTCAAAACTAGGGTAACAGTTGGTGAGCAAAAGAAATAGAGCTTATGGTTAGAAATACACCTAAAGTATTTCAAATTTTTGAGTTTCAAGTCTGAACTAACATATGTGTGACTTTTCCTACCAGGACTATCACCAACTAGTTAGCAAAACACAACAACTAGTTTTTCACCTTTCACTCAATGAAATAACTTAAGCACATTATCCTATGAATACTAACTCAAATTTAGATTCTACACCAATTAGTTTGGATATGAAATTGAATCGCAAATAATATAAAATACCTTCAAAGAAAACTCATCTTTATTCGCATGTTTAACTTCAACAAACAAACAAAAATATTTTGGGATATCACAGCTAAAATGCAGTTATCCAGAATTTAAACAACCAACAGAGAAATAAAGCCATGCAAACAACAGAAACTTGAATGAGAATAAAAAAAAATTATTCAAGAATAGAGGAAATAAACATCCGATGAAGCCACAAAAAGAGAAAAGTAACATCAAGATGATGATCTGTAAATCAAAGCTCAAGCCACTACTAGAAAAATCAGAAAAAGCGACCACAAAAATCAACCGCGTGTGGTCGCTTTTCTTGATTTTGCGACTTCAAAAGCGATCACAAGGCGTGATTGAAAAAAGAGTGGTAGCTTTTTAAAACCAACACTTGAACATTTTCAATTACCTACACGTATTTTCAAGTCACTAATTTACTTCACAAATGACTATGTACTTTACTAAATTCAAAATAAAAGTTCATCTTTCAAATACCTATACTTAAAACAATTTTACCATTGACACAAGGAAGATGCACCACAAAAATTTTCGTGAACTCAAATATAAATATTAGCTATCAAACACTAAACACAAAAAGACAAATGCATCATGATTATAATGCTAAGAAGCAGCAAATAGAATATTAAATACTGTAGAGGGAGTAGCTAATAAAGAAGCCCAACTTTATTTCTTTCTTTTTTATATTTTCTTATGACCCCTTTGTTGGATCCCTCTCCATTAATAAAAAGAAAGAAACTACACTTTTTTTTTACATTATATTCAAGAGTAACATAGAAAGAAGAAACTTCTCTCTTCTTTCTACTCTTTTTCTCTTATGAAGAAGAAAACTTTTTCTTCTTCAACAATTCCTCTATTTCTTTTTCATTTTATTTCTCTCCTTTTGATGACTCTCTTAACTTTCTTACTAGAAATATCAGAAAATAACCAAAAAATCAACCTACTAAGAGGAGGAAAAAACAACAACAACAAAACAAAGAGAAACAAAAGCAACCATTTTCATGGGATCAATTCAAGAACTTGTTGACTTGCAAACAAATTGAAACTCAAAGGCATGAGTGAATTTCACGGATGATTTCGATAGACAAGTTGGAATCAAAGTCTGAAGAAAATGTGCCAAATTATCGTCATGTGTTTGTGTACAAATCATTGTCACAATTTAGGGGAAACAAAAATAAGTTCAAGCACATAGTGTCTCACAGTTTTTGTGTTTAACTGTACATCAAGTAATCAACTCACCAAAAAATCTAACAAATAACATAAGTCAATTCAAGAATTAGAAGAATTTGAGCACTTATCCGAATAGAAGTGATGGAGAAGAGTGGTGGAGAAGATCTTGGCGTGACACACTTTGAGAGTTGAGAGAATTTTTGAGAGAGTAGCACGCTAGGGAAAAGGAAATGTGGGGAATTTGGGGATTTAAGTATTTTTAAAGGGGATTTTGGTTTATAGGGGGTTAATTTAATTATATATTTAAATGAATTAATACAATTTAATTATATATTTAAATTAATTAATACTATATGAAAGACTACCGTACAACTTATATTTTATATAATTATTTATTTAATAATTAAATATAATATTTCGACCACTACAGTCGGGTATAAATTAAATATATTTTATTATTTAATAATTTCGACTACAGTGGTCGAAAATATATTTAATAATATATTTAAATAATTATTTAATTTTCGTATAAGGATCTGATTATATATTTAGTAATATATTTATTTAATTATTTATATTTTTGATTACATCAGTCAGAATATATATTTTTTGAAATTTACCGCTAAATATTTTTACTGTTGTTGTCACAACTAGAATCGGAAAAATATTTTATAAAAAATAAAAATAAAAAAGTAAATTTTCTGACTGAAGTAGCCGGAAATTTGCTACTAGTTTTTTTAGTCGGAACTTTCAGTCAAAAAATAGCAAATTTTTGGTAGTGATCGATCACACAAACAATTTTATTACCCCATAGTATACATCAGTTAGTTTATCTTATGTTATTATACCTTCACAATATATTATATATCACCTTGATCGATCGATCGCATGATATCAGTATATTCAATGTATAACTGGATATATTTTGTTAGCTTTAATTTTAATTACGCACTACGTACATCACTATACAAGAGATATACATACGTATATATAAATGTAAGCTTTGAACTACACACTACGTAAATCACTGCATAATATATATTTACCTATACATACACACTATCGACTATCAAGTTCTAAATGCGTACTATATATATCACATACGTACACGAGTATATTACCTCGTAATAGAAGATGACGTATTTCATATACATTTATACTTTGATGAGTTATCGATTAATTGATTAGCTTACATTAATATAACTTCAACGTACATTATATTATTACTTCGATCGTTTCAAGTCAAGGTATTCAATATGTTTGGATAGATTTTGCTAGTTTTTGACTACACCATTATCGATCACTATATATATATATATATATATATATATATATATATATATATATATATCAACTCTTCAATACGTGTTATACACATCACATCCACATGCAAGTATATTACCTCATAATACAACACATTCATTTATTCTAATGAATTATCGGTTATATATATATATGTACGTTACATTATTATAACTTCAATAATAGCATAATATTATTACCTCAACTGTATGATATAGACATATTCATTATACAGAGATTATGTTTAACGTAATTTAATGTATATACAACGAAAAATATTTATTTTATATACTGAAACATAAGTGAATGATAAGGATTATGTTTGACGTAATTTATTTATTTTATTTGCTATATTTCTTAGTATAAGTTTTTTACAAAATCTAAGTTTAATTAATTTTTTTATTATTATATTAACTATCAACTACGTGATCAATGTAATTTTGTAAAATAATATATTTAGTTTTACATATAATAATTAGAATATATTTTTTTAATCAATGACCTCAAGTGTTTTTTTGTGCATTTGTTTTTTAATAAAAAACAACCATAAGTGGTCTCTTTGTTAAATTAGCTTTTTTTTAAATAGAAAATCGACCATAATTGATCTCAATTTATTTATCATAAAAAAGTGACTACTAGTGGTTAATTTCTTAAATAATTTTCTTTTTTATTTATTTTTTAATTCCAAAAGTAACCACAAATGGTCGCTTTATAAAATATTTTTAATTTAATTTTGAAAATAAAAGCGACCACAAGTGGTCGCTTTTTAAAAATAGTTTTAAAATAAAAACGACCACAAGTGGTTTCTTTTTTAATTTTTTTTTATTTTTTTAAAAGAAATCGACCATAAGTGATCAGTTTTATATAAATATATATGTTTATTTTTAAAGAAAATCGATCACAAGTGGTCTCAATTTATTTTTTATTTTTTTTTTATCAAAAAGCGACCACTAGTGATCGATTTATTTTTTTTTTTAATTCCAAAAGCGACCACAAATGGTCGCTTTATAAAATATTTTTAATTTAATTTTGAAAATAAAAACGACCACTTTTTAAAATCAAAAAGTGACCATAAGTGGTCGATTTTTTTTTATTTTTTTTAATTAAAGAAATATAATTAATCCAAAAATGATTATTTTGGAAATTTAAAATATAAAACCTCATCTGAGTATCATCCCAACTGAATTTTCTCCTCTCATGTTGATTAAACTTGCAATATATTTATAATCCTACTTATCCTAATTTTCTTATTCTCTAAAGTATTATCTGTAGTTGAAACTTTTAGTCGACACTCACTATTAACAAATTATAAAAAATAATGAAATTCATCAATTTTTCAATAATCTTTTAAAAAATAAAAGCGATCAATTTGAAAAAAATCAATAGACATCTGTCGGTTATATATATTTCTTACAAAAATGCGCAAAAATTGTATAAAAAAAGAGTTTTATTTTTGTTTGATGGTCTTTAATTTTGAAGTGCAAAATTGTAATTGAAGAATATAGATAAAAAGTATAGATGTATTTAATGAAAAAACATATGTGATTTAGCTGTAGAATTGTTTAATATCGTGGTATGAATTTGATTTCAAGTTGCTACATTTTTTAATATATTTCTGAAAAATCGAGGGACTCCAACGGTATAATAAATTTGACCGGCATCCCTCGATTTAACCAAAATGATCTATCATTTTTCTTAAATCAAACGCATTATTTTACGACGTTATTGAGTCCATCAATTTTAGTAAAAAAATGAGAAATTTTGTCAATCTTTGACTTGCTTTTTGTAGTGACCCTATATTGTGGGGATAACCACCACAAATTATGGAAAACCTCACAATTTGATGTAATTTGTGGAGGTTATCACAAACCCCCGCAATAAGACAACCACAAGAAACTTATATTCCGGGGGTTAAAATAAATGCTACAAAATAATTTTGTAGTAGGAGTTTTTGAAACCTCCGCAAATAAACTTCCATAATTAACCTTATTTTTTGTAGTGATAAGAGACCTCATGAGGTCCCTTATTCCCTTAATTAATTTTTTTAATTTATTTTAAAATAAAGAGACCTCATGAAGTCGGTAAATGCTAAAAAAAATTAAGTGTCTTAATAATAGAGATTTTAAGAGGTCGAAAATAAAATACGGGAAAAAGTTAGCGCAAAAAATAATTACAATTATTTTTAAATAAATTATAAAATATAAAGTGGATTAGTAACATTTTAAATATTGCGACCTCGTGAGGTCGCTATTATTTAAATATATTAATATTTATTATTAAAAATAATAATATATAACTATTTTATGAAGTCTGAAGTCAAAATATTTATTTATTTTAATTTTAAATATGTATTATTATAGTTGAAAAAAAAATAAAAGGCCAGCTTCCTCTCTCAAATTCGACTCTCTCTCAGAAAACTCCTTTTCCCAAATTTGAGCCATCCTCTCTCAAATTTGAGCTCTTTCTCAAAGTAAGGCCAACTCTTTCATTCGAAGAAACGACGATCCACAAAGACAGAGAATCTCACAGAGTAATCATAGATAAACCCACGCTCAGAACCCTAACCATTTCTCTTCTCATTACTCTTCCCAAATTGTTGTAGCCTCTCACAGGTCAGTTTTTTCATTCTCTCTGTAAAATATCATTTCACAGTTCGATTATTCGATGTGTAATATTTATTAATACTTAATGGAAATGCATGTAGTATGTATTTGTTTGTGTAATTTTTGGAGGAGAATATGAGTAAAGGAAGCAACAGAGCCACCAAGGGTGGAAAGAATAAGAGAGCAACTTTTGTGAATGATTGCTCAAAGCCTGTTGAGGATAGAATCATGAAAATTGCCTCTTTGGAGAAGTTTCTGTAGGAGCATATCCAGGTTGGAGGAAAAGCTGAAGCTCTTGCTGACTCTTTCACTGTTACTCGTGACAAAATTAAGATCACTGTGACCACTGAGACCAATTTGTCCAAGCGGTAAGTTTTTGCCTTTGTTGTTTGACCTATGCTATGCTATCTCTACTCTATTTGTGTATAGAGCTCTGCAGAACTGTTTTACTTTTTTGAATGCTCTAGTTAGGACATATTGTAGAGTTATTATATTTTGTTGTTGAGAGTTGGTGTTGAAGTGAGGAATATGTATAGTATACATGTATGATTTTGAATGTTCGATATGTAATTTTTATCTTAATTTAATGGGTCTCCTTTGATTTCCAAAACGTGAAGATTGTAATGAATAGTTGGGGGTTTTATTATCTTGTCTTAAAATTGCATTCTATGCTTCCTATCTTTCTTGTTCTTGTTTCAGAACTGCTTTTCAGATTATGAATCTATGCTTTTCGATCAAATAGTTGGAGGTATTATGCGATTTTTCAGATTGCTTTCTAAATAGTTGGGGGTTTTATGATTTTTCTGAACTGTGTTTATTATTTTTTGTTGCTCTTATTGATTTCAGAACTGTGTTTAATTTTTGTTCAAATGGTTTTGCTTGCATTCTGCTGAATAAGAATGATAAGTTGAATTGGTTAGTTTGTGATATACAGACTAATGCAACAAATCAATGACACTTGAAGTGAATCAGTAATTAGTATAAAGCGAGATTTGAACCTGGATTTATGTATTTTTTTTATACTTTGTAGGTTATTTATCCTTGTATTGCTTTTTGTCACCTTAATGCCCTCACTCGAGTTACAAGCTTGCAGAACCAAGCTAGGCGAAAAGAAAGATACATGTTAAAAGTAAAATAAATATATGCCCTTTTTATGTATTGTTTTAAAAGTGTTGATAGAACCATGCAAAAGGTGTGCAATAGGTTGTACAACTCGTAAGTATAGTACTAGTGTTTTCTAGTATGTCATAAACCTACAAGAAGGATGAGACATCGCCTTAGATCCAATAGTAGGATTGGCTATACGGAACCTCTATATCAAGTCATTCAGTGTTCACTTTAGTTTACTGACTGGACTACTGCTATAGAATCTATTAACTTCATCCAACATTTGAGACGACTTCTAAAATGCCACCGAAATACACTTTTCTCTTCTCTTCACTTTTATTTTGTTAATTGGTTGACAGGGTTGGGAACTTTTTGACTAAGCACATCCTATATTCTAGCCATTGAATTCCATTTTTATTCTTAAAATACTTGATCATGCTTCTAAGACGAGGGTCTTTAGGTTAAGCGAACAACTAATTAAGAAAAAATAGTGTGTTTTTCAAGAGCAAGCATGGAGAGTTATTTGTGGCAGAACTTATAAGTATGGTTTTGGGAGGCATGAGCAACGATCCTGTTAATTATTTGTTTTGGATATCCCACCCTCTTTGTTTTTAAATAGGGGATTCATATATACTTAATGATCATAGTAAGCTGTATTAAAGAGTTAAAATGGTAAATTCACAAACAGATTTGTTTGGAAAAAAAATCTGACATGTCCTTGGTGAATTTTTTGTGACTTTTGGCTGCTATGAAAATCTTTCAATTTCCATTTTGGCAATGGATTCTTTATGTTAGTTATCAATGAATTTCTTTGAGAGAGAAGAATTAATTAACTAACTATAATTTTCAGAATGAGTTTATGAAGCCTTTTGTGATTGTTATGCGCAAGAGTAGTGTTGTGGAGATCAGAGAATTAATCATCAGATGTGTCTCTCAAATGGTTTTATCTCGAGGAAATCATGTGAAGTCCGGATGGAAGAACATGTTCATGGTATCAAATTTTTCCCTTATCTAGCCATTATTAATTTTGCAATTGTTATAGTATAAACCATTTTTTGATCTTTCATTCATTATGGATTACATATTAATACTGTGTATGTGTTCTTTTATTAGAATCTTTGGTTGTTAAAATGTATACACACAGTTAGACTCTTTGGACACATGTTAGTTTGGTGTGATCCTATTATTCTTGTCTTAAGTTAGACATGTATATATAACAAATTTATGTTGGAAGTGAATGCTAATCTTAATTCTAGAAGGATATACCTTGTAGTAATTTGATGAAGATTGGGTAAGATATTTTAATAAAGAAAGATAACCAGCTAAGTACTTCATTTGATAAACGTCTTATCGTTATAATTCAAGAGTTGTCAAAATAGGCTCGTTATTTTTCTCACAGTGTTTAATCGATCTAAAAGGGTAGTCCAGTGTACTAAAGCTCCAGCTATACGTAGGATTTGGGGAAGGGCCGACCACAAGGATCTATTGTACACAACCTTAACTTACTTTTCTGTAAGAGGTTAGTTTCATGACCCAAATACGGGACCCTCCATTATTACGGCTTGAAAATGAGGCTTATCAAATTTGCCTCTCATTTTTACAAAATCTTCTGCAAGATAAACCTACTGGTTTTGAAGATTCTAAAGTGTAAACTTACCTCGTCAACCTTTGTAATGAGGTCTTACACTTCTATATTGAAATTGCACGTTTAGGACAAATATATGAGTTATCTCTTGGTGCACAGCTTCGTTGGTTAATTTCCCTGGGTTCTGGTAGAAGGAGAGAGTTGGTTGCACGTGCACCTCTTATTATTACAACTCTCCAGGCAATCTATAATTTAGGAGATGCATCATTTGAGAAAAACTGGTTTGGCTTCTTCCCATTACTTTCAAGCTTGATAAGTTGTGAGCATGGCTCAAATGAGATCCAGGCAGCTCATCTGTGGGTCCTATTTTGCTTTGATTATGTTGATCTTAGGGTACTCATTTGTTTTTTTGACGATATATGGTAATATTTCTTTTATTTATTGCAAATTTTGCTATCATCAAATATTACAGAAAGTTGGACTCGATGCTTCAGAAGCTAGTAATTGTTTATATGCCTAGGCATTTAAAACCTTCTATAGCATGTTAAGGGGCTTAGCTCTTTTTAGATTCATTAGATGTTAGCAGGAGTTTTGATGTTGTGTGTGTAGCATTTTCCTCTTTAATATACGAGCAATTTCATGCCTAAAGATATCTTGTTCTGTATTGGCTCAGAATAATGTTGTGGCCTTTGTTTATTTGATTAGTTGTAGAGATTTGGCAATTAATGTTTGATTTTACAGTTCTGAAGCAGTATAAGACATCCATGGAGATTCCATTAATTATAAGAGAAAGATGTTAGTGTTTGATGCACAGGTATGCGTGTGACAGATTGATGGTTACTTTTATTTGAAGTTTATTTCTGATGGTAATGAGAATAATTCTCTTTTATAGGATGAAAAGTGGTTAGGGTTTCTGAACCTAACGAAGGTAAGGTCTCATAGGCTAAGAAAAGACAAAAGAATATGCAGTACGCGGGAATGAAGGCCTAATTCGATGTATTACTTGCTTCAGGGGAGATTCCCCCTTATCCCGGTGATGCAGTTCGTACTCCTTGACCTCTCCAGTCTCTACCTATTTCACATGGAGTATATTATCAATACAGAGATGTGAGTGAGGATCCCAACAATAATGAAGATGATGAGGATTATTATGTGGACAATGCACCACCATATTATTAAAGTTGAGTGTTGTGTTAGATAATCTAAACTATGTACTCTATGGTGGTTTATTTGAATTATTAAGTATTTTTGAATGCATCAGAACTTTGAAGTAGTCTAATCAATATTATTGTATAAATAACTTGAATTCTATGATCTTTTGTTCAATTTTAAGGATACTTTAAAGTTGATTTTCATTTAGTGTTCATCAGATTAGTATTTGTGTGTGTTGTAGTTTGATTGACTGCTGGGAGATCTTGGAGCTCGATTTAGTTGAACAGATTGTATATACTACTGCATTGAATTAAAATGATAGGTATTTGTAAAAGTTGTTACCCATCAATTTTTCATTGTAGAAAAGTGAACTCATGAGGTCACTATTTTGCATATTTTGTTTTCAAGAAATGAACAAAAGCGACCTCAGGAAGTTTTTTTTTTCGAAATTTTATTATCTAGGCAATCAAAAAAGAGTCTGCAAGATTAGGTCGCTTATCTTTTAAATAAATATTTATTGTAAAAAATAAAGAAATAATAGTCACCTGATGAGGTATCTTTTAATTAAAAAAATAAAAATAAAAAAAAACAAATAGAGACCTTATGAGGTATCCTTTAATAAAATAATAATTATTATTAAAAAATAGTTTAGCGATCTCATGAGGTCTCTTTCTAGAAAATTTTAAAAATAATCTAGTGACCTCGTGAAGTTGCTTTCGAACAACCTCATGAGGTCTCTTACAAAAAGCAACCTATGTTTTAGAGACTATCAGTTGAGGTCGCTTTTGAAGTCTCTTTTTCACGAAAAGATACCTCATGAGGTCTTTTATTAGGTCTCTTTTTGTAACTTTTTTAGTAGTGATGTGTCAAATGACATGGCACACCAAGTCAAGTGAAGGGGCCAATAGGATCAGGTCACATACCAAAATGATGCAACAGGTCTAATGAAATCAAAAGTCTATAAAAATGTGTCATGTCACTTGAATCTGATTGGTCAAAAAAAAGTCCACATTCACCATTACTCTTTCTTTCACACAATTATCAATAGAGGCCTTATAATTTAGAAGAAGGAGGAACAACTCTAACAAGAATCAAGAGAGAGCTCGTGGATCAAATGCCGTAATTTCTCTTCAAAGTTCAAGCATTCAAATCCAGATCATCAAGATTCAAGATCAAGACCACAAAATTCAAGAACAAGCCCAAAAGCCCTTGAATTCAAGTATAAGTCAAGATCAAATCCATCAAATTCATAAATCAAGTTCAAATTCAATATAAAGCCCGAAGCCCTTGAATATATATTTGAAAAGGTGAATTAGAGGATTCATAGAGATTGTAACACACACATATTAAAATCAATAAAATTATTGCTGCAATATTTTTCTAACATCAAAGTTTAAGAACAACAAAATGACTTCCAAGAAGGTCAATGCTCAATCAACTACCTCCAAGGCTATTTATTTCAAATTATTTGTTAAAGTAGAAAACATCCTTGGTGTTACTATTGGAACCTTGGGAGCTGTTACAAGGAGCAAGTTCAACATGCTAGGACAACAAAAACATCAAGTGTCATCTGCACCAACTCTAATTTTTGGATCTTCAAGCCTAAAAGGAGAGAGATTCCATGCAACTGCTTTAGAAGAGGAAAACAATGTGGTAGAGACACTTAAGACAACTTTAGCTCTACTTGAGCACTCTGCAATACTCTAGCACAAAGAACGATGGCCATTCAACTAATGCATCATCTCCACTGACACCATATAAGCTGAGAACTTCGAAGATCAACTTATGTGACAATCCATATTACTCTCCGTCCTCTCTAATAATCATTAAAACAATGATAACTGATGCCTCATCTATGAAGAAGTAGCTTGTAAACCTAACAAAATATGTGCATACTCAAAACGCTTAGATTAATAAGTTGGTGGATAGAATGCATGTCTTAATAGATAGAGAGTCTAGCCATGCACCTGGAAAATATCCCAAATTTTATCAGGTAGAACATCCTATAAAACAAGCACCATCGACTACGGAGGAACAAGTTTCTTCTAAGAGAAAGATCGCGATTGATCAATTGGAGAAGTTCATTGAGGGGACCTTCAAAGACAAGTATAATGTTGTTACCAAATCTTTCCTAACATATGCCAATCCCTTCACTGCAAGGATTGATAGCATCAAAATGCCTGTCACCTATCAACCCCTTAAATTTTAATAATTTGAGGGCAAAGGCAATCCAAAGCAATATGTCACACTTTATTGAGACATGTAATAATACTGGAACCTACAATGACTATCTTGTCAAATAATTTGTTCTATCCATAAAGGGAAACGCCTGACTCCAATTGCTCCATTGATAACTGGGAGCAATTGAAGCATGAGTTCTTGAATCTTATTTGTAGAGCAAGGCGTACAGTTATTATGGTAGAAATCAGAAATACTCATCAAATAAAGGATGAGCCAATCATTGATTCAATCGATGGAGAAATGCGAGGCTAAATTGCAAAGATTGGATCAACAAAACTTTTACAATAGAGATGTGCATTCAGGGAATGCACTGAGAGCCTCTCTATATTTTGCAATTTATTAAACCAAAACCTTTTAGGAGTTAGCTACTCGTGCTCACTACATGGAATTAAGCATGTCTTCTGTTGAAAAAGGAGTAGCGTTTGTCCATGACCCTCAAAAGGAAAAGGATAAATAAGAACCCAGAAGATGGATGAATTTTGTCTTCAAAGATGACAATAAGGAATCCATGAATATTGATATATATCGAGTAAAGTTCACCACAAAGGTGAGAAAAAAATCAAAGTGTGAATATGACTTCTTGAGCACGGCCATATCAAAAGTTGACCTTGAAGGAGATGGAAGAAAATAAATGTCTATTCAATGATTCTGATGTTGCTAAAATTTTCAATAATCTTCTTGAGCATAAGCTTATTGATCTATTAGAGATGAAGTGGTCCGACGAAGCTGGAAGGACCAATAACATAAATTATTGCAAGAATCATAGGCTTATGGGTCACCCTCTGAAAAAATATTTTGCCTTCAAGGAAAAATTCATGCAATTGAAAAATGAGAAAAAAATGTTCTTCGATAAAGAGAAGGCTAGTTCTCATCAAATCTCTATCACTTTTGGCTCACTCGATCCGGTCTAAATATGCTTTGAAGAGCATAAAGAGAAACCATTAAAGCATGACAAGTCTTCAGTTGATGAAGGTGATGATGAAGGTTAGACTCTGTGACTAGGCACAGATGCAAGAAGATGAATCTATGAAAAAAGTCATCCAAGCAGCTAACTAAAAGAAGAATGGTAAAGAAATCGAGAAAATAGAGGCTAGTTGAGCTTTCAAAGAGGACGAGGGTAATGGATCTTTACCACCAAAAACCACGACATCCTGTGAATTTGAAATAATTCTTACCAAGTTGGTTTCGTGCAAAAATAGCTCAAGTCAACTATGAGGCATCTTGTTTTAATACTGGCAAAGAGGAGGCAAAAGGTAAAAACCTACCCCTGGAAGTTCCTTCATCTTCTGAAGCCTACTGAACCTCTTATTCAAGAAACATATGTATGTGATCCAAAAATCACATTTACAAATGATGATCTCCTACTTAGTAGAATCTTGCACAATCGTCCCTTGTATATGGTGGGTCATGACCAAGTGTGATAATCTTGCATCTAAGAAGGTCACGGTGTCTATAAAAAAAGTCACTACCAAGAAGCCTTTCTCTATTTCGAATAAAAAAAGTATCACATCCATGAAAAAGAAGGTAATTTCTGTTCTCCGCTATGTACCAAAGGTATAGAAAGAAAAAGATCATTCATATGATGCCCAAAATAATATGCTAGGAGAATTTGTGGTTAAAAATCTATCATAAGAGATAATAATCCCTACTAAGCATACAAAAGAAGGCTTTGATCAAAATGCATACAAGCTATTTGCAAAGGTTGGATATAATCCTAATGATCCATCAAGGTTAGGCAAAATTTCATAAAAAAATACAACTAACCGGCACGTGAAGGCCTAGGATACATACAGCTACATCCAGTTCGCATCTCTATAAGAAGGGCAGTGCAACTACATTACTGTAGAAGAGGAATCCACTACTAATAAACAACCTTATATATTTGTTAAACTTAAGAATCAACCAAAAGAACTTTTATATTTGAGAGGTTGGGTCCTCTAAATAAGAATAGAGGAAACAAGCGTCGGAGAAATTTTCAAAGCACGATAATGCACATTCACCTAGAATCCAAAAGGATTTCCAAAGTTTGATTCCTTCTAGAATAAGGTGAAAAACAAAAATCATGGTTTCATGCAAAAAGGTGCTAAAAGAAAAGACTCATACCATGGTTCATATCAATAAATATGAGGAAAATGAAGAAAATGTAGGCTCGTCATATCATATTACAACCCAAAGTGAGAATTACACCTCATCTCAAATGAAGGTTGATGAAAGGTTAGAAGATATTTCCTTGTGTTACCACATATCTATCAATGATGATGATCCTCAAGAGGAGAAAGATGTTGGGGATGCTCTGTTTGAACTTAAAGAAGGAGTGAAGAACATAATCAATCCCCTGAAACAAGTCTATCTTGGAAGTGATGAGGACCCAAGACCAACTAACCTAAGCTCTTTCCTAGAAATGAATGAAAAAATGCCTACATGGACATAGTAAAAAAATATAGGGATGTCTTCGCTTGGAGTTATAAGGAGATGGCCGGCCTAGATCCAAAATTAGTAGTCCATCGGTTGGCGGTCAAGAATAGTGCTCGTCCTAGTAAGCAAGCCCAAAGATGCTTTAGGCCAGAATTAGTGCCATTGATTGAATATGAGATTAATAAACTCATAGAAGTTGGCTTTATTCGTAAAGTTAAATACCCCACATAAATTTCAAGCGTTGTTCCTGTGCGAAATAAGAATGACCAAATTTGAGTTTTTGTTGACTTTAGGGATCTTAACCATACATGCCCTACGGATGATTTTCCAATCACTATTCTAGAGTTGATGATTGATGTAACCACTAGTTATGAGGCGATATCCTTTATGGATGGTTCATCCGGATATAACTAAATTCACATGGCACGAAAGGATGAAGAGCTCACTGCATTTCATACGTCCAAAGGTATTTATTGCTATAAGGTGATGCCTTTCGATTTGAAAAATACTGGTGCCACTTATCAAAGGGCTATGCAAAATATCTTTGATGACTTACTCCATAAAAATGTTGAGTCCTGTGTGGGTGACTTAGTAGAATAGTCAAGTAAGTAGCGAGACCACTTAAAGGACCTAAGAATGATATTTGAGTTGCTCTGAAGATAAAAACTTAGGATGAATCCATTGAAATGTGCCTTCGGAGTTACATCTAAAAAGTTCCTTGGCTTTCGTATGACACCGAGGAGTTAAAATTGACCAGGCCATGGTTGATGCAATCTTGAAGATGCTCAGCCTTAAAACATTCATAAGTTAAAAATATTTCAAGGAAGGTTAGCATATTTAAAAAGGTTTATCTCAAACTTGGCTAGAAAATGTCAACCATTTAGTCGTCTTATGAATAAGGATGCTCTTTTTGAATGGTACCAAGTTTGTAGCAACGTCTTTGAGAGTATTAAATTATATTTGATAAATCCTCTAGTTCTTACATAACATATAATAGGAAAGTTATTGATACTCTACATCACGGCATAAGAAACATCAGTTGGAGAACTATTGGCCTAAGAAAATATGAAGGCAAAGAAAACTTCTTTAGTATCTAAGCAGAATGATGTCACCAAATGAGTTGAATTATTCTCCAATTGAAAATTCGTCTTTGGAATTGGCCTTCTCAATCCAAAAGATGAAACACTACTTTCAATCTGATATCGTTCGTCTTGTGTCTAAGGAAAATCCCATCAAGTTTGTGATATCAAAACTAGTTCTTAGTGATCAACTTGAAAGGTGGTACCTTCAATTTCAACAGTTTGAGATCGTTTATGTTCCCTAAAAAGATGTAAAGGAAAAAACATTAGCAAACTTCTTGGCAAAACCACCCGATACTTGATGATTGAGAACTGACTGATGAACTTCCTGGTGAAGATACAATGGTTATTGAAGCCAACCCATATGGAAGATGTACTACGATGGTGTCGCGCATCGAGGTGGAAATGGTGTTGGTATAGTATTTTTTACTCCAAAAGTAGAGGTCATCCCATGCTCTTTTATCATGACAAATCATTGCTCCAATAATGTTGCTGAATATCAAGCATTAATACTCGGACTTAAGATGGTAGTCGATATGAAGTGACTTACAAGTATTGGTGACTCTCAATTGGTGATTAAGTAGCTATTGGGAATCTATAGAGTTAGAAAGCTTGAACTCAAAAGTTGATGAAATGGCTTGGAGAAGTAACCCTCAAATATGTTCCAAGGAAAGAAAATAAGAAAGCTGATGACCTAGCTAATTTGGCCTCAACCCTAACTATTCTAAATCAGAAACGAGTTATTATCCGCCAAGAATGTATAGTAACACCACTAAATGAGGATAAAGATATAGAAAATATGATTGATCACCTCATCATTGTGTCTGAATCTATAAAAGAATATTGACGACAACCTGTCATTGACTACTTGTGTTATAAATACTTCCAGATGATCTAAGGAGAAGGATAGATATCCATGATCGTGCACTTCTTCTCCTTTACTATATGACACGCTATATAGAAAATCATTTGAAGGATTACTCTTGCATTGTTTGGGAGGAAAAAATAGTTCAATCTTTGCAAGAATCACACTTAGGAGTTTGTGGATCTCATCAATCTGGACCAAAATTTCACCACATTAAAAGGATGGGGTATTATTAGCCGACAATGTTAAAGATTGCCTAGAATATGCTAGAAGATGCAAAGATTGCAAATTCTATATGAATTTCATACATCAACCTCCTAGAGTATTGCACCCAACTATATCATCCTGGTCATTCAACTCTTAGGATTAGATATTATTAGAACACTGCTAAATTTTTCTAGTTGACACTTGCACATCTTGGATGCGATGGGTTACTTCTCAAAATGGGCTAAAGCTGTTGCTCTCAAATAAGTGAGAAGGAGAATATTGCGAACTTAATCTGATTGAATCTCATCTACCATTTTGGAATCCCTAAGTACATAATAACTGATAATAGTAAACCATTTGATAACAATCTAATGAACAAAATTTGTGATATATTTGGTTTCAAGCAGCGTAAGTCTTCTATGTACTATGCTGCCACCAATGGTCTAGCTGGATTATTCAATAAGACTTTATGCAATCTGTTGAAGAAATTCATCTCCAAATCCAAATGAGACTAGCATGAACGAATGGAAGACACTTTGTGGGCATATAGGATGACTCACCACACACCACACACCACACACCACACACCACACAAGCAACCCTGTACTCACTTACTTTTGGAGTTAAAGCAGTCCGACCACTTGAGCATCAAATACCTTTCTTAAGACTGGATATTCAAGAAGGGCTATCTGAAGAATAAATATTTAAGTTGCATATTACGATGATGTAAGCTCTTGATGAGAAGAGGATAGAGGCTCAACAAAATTTTGAATGTCGTCAAGCTAGTCTATCTCATTCTTTCAACAAAAGGATTCGCTTGAGAAAATTTCAAGTTGGAAACTTAAGTCCTTACAGTATGGAGGCCCATTAATACTTCTTGTAAATATAAGGGCAAATTCACTCCAAAATCATATGGACCATATGTCATACAAGAGATATATTTGAATGGAGCTTACAGGCTTGTCGATGCAGATAGCATAAAAATTGGTCCTATCAGTGCCAAGTTCTTAAAGAATTACTATAAGAAAGATGATGCTCCTTAAGGTAAAAGGATAAACTACATGTCCACTTCTGGCCCACAAGAGTATAAACTGCGTATAGTTAAAAGAATGTTCGCTAGGTCAGAAATCTCGAAAGAGGCAGCCTAGGAAAAAGTTAGGACTAAAAAAAGTCTGCTAGGTTGAAAATTGAAAAAGAGGAGATCTAGGAAAAATTTAGGGCATAAAAAGAAATATTAAAAAAAAATACTCACCCAAAACTTGTGACGATCCTATTTAATGAGGTACGTAGGCACTTAGAATTTTTTTCTGAGTTTAGTATCATGAGTGTCAAAAGTATATGTTCCCTCTTGATCCATCATATAAAAGTTAAGTCTGTGAGTATACTTATCATGTTTTGGACTTACACCAAGTATTGTAGGCTCAATAGAGGCAAACTCAAATGGAATATATGAGCTACGTTCACATAGTTGAATTTTTCAAATTCACCAAGTCTTCAAGTTGGAGTTTTCTTATCTGCCACATCAAAGTCTTCAAAGTCTAATAACTGAAATCTTTAAATCATCTTTGTCTATAAGTTGAAGTCTTCACATTCATTAAGTCTTCATGTTGAAACTTTCAAATTCCCCATATTAAAATAATATTAAAATTTTCATGCATTAAGTTGGACAAAATTTGTCCCTTTTCACCTTAAACTATCCTATCACGTTTTATACTTAAAAGGATCTCAAAATTTCTATGTCGTTAGGTGTATAAAGTTTGTCTCTTTTCACCTTAAGATGGCCTCTCACGGGTTTATCCTCAAAAAGATATCAAAATTTTCATGTCTTAAGGTGGACAAATTTTGTCCCTTAGTACATTAGATGGCCTCTCACGGGTTTATCCTTAAAAAGATCTCAAAATTTTCATGCCTTAATGTAATACCCCAAAGTTTCCTAACTAATTTCATCCCAAGAATGTCTAGTATTAGCTTCTAGATTGAATGATGTTTATTCCATGATGAATTTTTAAGATTTTCACTTATAGTTATGTGGGAAATTAAATAAACTTTCCGTCTATATAATATTCGCCTAAGTCCGATAACCGAGTAAGAAGTTATGACTATTTTAAGTTCCTGTCGTAAAATAGTGCCAAATTGGTCGATGGTGCGCCTCGCCACAAGATAAAATAGCAATTGTACCTTTTCCAGTGTCTCAGCCCGATTTCTCTGTGTTGCATCAAACTTCTAGGTCACAAAAGAAGTGGCAGCGCGATGGCTCCACATTGCGCCATTCCTCAATTTTCCAGTTGTCAAATTCTAGTGACACAGTGTGATAGTGCCGCGTCACGCCAGGGTTCCAGTTTGGAAAATTTTAACTAAAAATTAAAAGACATGTTCAGGGTTAAAAGGGTCAATTTTTCACCCCTATTTAATCCTTTTAACACGAGATTTAGCTATTTGGAACCCAAAATATATACTAGTTTCTCTTAATTTTCTCTCAAGAACAAGCTAAGTTTCAATTGGAAATTCAATTTCAAGAAATTCTCTCCGTCAATCTTCACTAAATCGAGAACTAATGTATGCTTTGTGTTAATTTATGGATTCCTTTCATCCATAAAGCTCAAAAACCCTATTTTAAATTATGAATCATGATATTTATGTTGTGGGTTAGTTGTAACTAGCTTTATCTTGTTATATGATTCCCAAGTTAGAATATTTATGTGTTTTTCATGAAACTATATTAGCAAGTGAGTGAATCCATAAATTGAGTTATTTATAATGTGTCAATTGATGATTGTCCTATACCCTAAGGGTGCATGCAAGGTGTTTGATAAAATGCCTAGGAAGATAGAAATTATGCACTATAGCTAACTTTTGATCCAAAATGACTTCCATGTTATTCCTATGTATTGAGATTTGTTTGTTGGAATGCTCATGAGTTAGCCTTATGAAATTATACTATGTATACATGTTATCCTATTCACGTACTAAGCTATGATAACCAAATGCCGATGAAATATCTTCAATTATTGTATTATGGATTGTTGACGTTAGTCATGTATTCAAGAATGTCATGCCTTGTCAGTTTCCTTCCATCGAGTCCTAGGGGTACTTGTACCCAAAATATATAGCTGCATGCCTAGATTTAGTGTCATGTTTTCACAATATCCTCAGTCAAACCATGACTATAGAACTCAGTCAGTCACGTGACTCAGGAAATATAAGTAATTCAGTAATCTCAGTACTATTCCGTTAGTCAACGAAATTCAGTTAATTTAGTCCAGTTCAGTAATTCATGTTCAGTGTCTATTCATATAGGAGTAGGAGTTAGCACCGAGTGAACCCAGGAATGGGAACTCACCTGTTATATGAGGGTATGATTCTTAGAAGAAATCCTTATGTTATAGAACTATGTAGCCAGCGTAGGTTGAGACATCATAGCCTGCTATATGAGGGTAGATGAGATGGCTTAACCTGTTATATGAGGGTTCCCATCGTTCTCACTAGAGTTACCTATTATATGAGGGTTACTGACAGATTGTCCTTACTAGTGGCGCGGTATTGACACCCTTCTAATTGGGGTTACAGATTGGACCCCAACTCAATCATAATGGCGTATTAGGGGCATGTCGGTTAGATAATTACTTCCCACAGTTTCAGTTACAGAATTTAGGATTGTCAGATACAGTCAACTCAGAACAGTACGGAACTCAGCTAGTTCCATCAGATTCAGGATTGTCAGATACAGTCACTCATGTTATCAGTTATATCAGTCATCAGAACTTAGTTAACAGTCATGTTAGTTATTAGTAAACTCATGTTAGTATGATCTCAGATATAGTTACTATGTGTTCATGCATGTATTCTCACGTTCATATTAGTCAGTTAGCCAGTATTGTTCATGCATATGAACCCCATGCATTTTATCCTATCTCACTTGCATACCAGTGCATTCAAAATATTAATGCATTTGCGCTATGGTGTTTTATACCATAGGTTCTGAAGCACGAGCTCCAGAGCATCAGTAGATTCCATATATCAGTAGTCAGTTAGCAGTGAGTCCTCATCCTTCGAGGACATGATTATTTCTTTATTATCTCATTAATTAATTTATTAGTTATAGTTAGTTAGGGACTTATCCCATCAACTCTTTATTCAGACAGTTCAGTCGGTTAAAGGCTTTTCAGACTATCCTGTTTTAGATAGTTTATTTTAGTTGTTTTGGGTACTTTATACCTCACCAGATGTTATCTTTTATTAGATATTATGTTACAGGTTTGAACCTTATGGCCTTTCAGTTCATATTTCTGCATTTCTATAGTATTTCATGCAGTATATAGGTATAAATATCTATCATAGGTTAGCTTATGGTCCTTCGGGATCATAAGCATCGTGTATCATTTCGGGTACTAGATTTGGGGCATTACAAACTTGGTATCAGAGCCTAGGGTTCAACTATGTCCTAGGAAGTCTAAAATCCGCATCTGGTAGAGTTTTGTGCATGGGTATGTTGTGCACCACATTTATATACATGAAGCTATGAGATATTTTTAGAACAGTTTCCCTTCTTTCAGTATTCATTTCGTGCTAGTGAGTATAATCTCAAGTCAATCTCTCAGCCTAATCTGTTTCTCCCTTTCTTCTACAGAACATGCCTCCTACAAGAAGAGAAGGGAATCAGTCAGCCCCCCAACCCGAAGAACCTTTAGGTGAACATATTTCTCATATAGAGTTTAGAGCTGCATTCACTAATCTTGCTCAGTCAGTTACTGCTCAGAATGAACAATTAACTATCGGTCCGGCCAACCCAGTGGCCAATTCAACTGCAGTTAGGATTCGGGACTTTACTCGAATGAATCCTCCATTTTTTCTTGGGTCTAAGTCAGATGAGGACCTTGAGGAATTCATCAATCAGGGTTAAAAGGTTACTGACATCATGAGGGTTACTCCCAGTAGAGTGTTGAGCTAACTGCATATCAGTTGCAAGATGTGGCTCACACTTAGTTAAAATAGTGGAAGTCAGAATGGCTAAATGATGCAGGGATTATAGAGTGGTAGGATTTTGACACTGCATTCTTAGATAAATTATTTCACCAAGATCTAATAGAGGCTAAGGCATTAGAATTTATCTACCTCAGGCAGGGCGACATGACGGTGAAAGAGTATTCTCTTAATTTTACATAATTAGCTAGATATGCACCTCATGTGGTTACAGACAGTAGGGATAAGATAAGTAAGTTTGTTTCTGGGGTGAATGATAGTGTGGTCAATGAGTGTAGGTCTGTGATGTTGAATTGTGACATGACTTTAGATAGGCTTATGACTCATGCTCAGTAGATAGAGGAGCAAAAGATTAAGATAAGGGAGAAACAGAATAAGAGAGCAAGGACAGGTAGTTTCAACTTTGTTCAGCCCAAATTAGAATGAGAAAACCGTTCTCAGTTTTGTCCTAAGTCATCAGTTCCAGCTCCTTCTTCAGCTAGTTCTCCAGCTCCTAAGTTCAGGGAGGGTAATAAAGAAAGAGCGCCAGGATCTAAGTCTTAGGGCAGTATTAGTAGTGCCCGCACCTATTGTCTTTTCCAAACTTATGGCAAGCACCATCTGGGTATTTATAGAGCTGGAAGTGGTATTTGTTTCGGATGTGGAAAGCCAGACCGCAGAGTCAGAGACTGTACTTAGCTAGGTCCTTAGGGTCAGTAGAACTGTTCCTCAGCGCAGTTCGATCGCCCAAATCAGTAGGGTGCCACTTCCAGTGCTACTAGTGGGTAATACCCAAACAAAATATATGCTCTCCAGTCCCAACAAGAATAGAAAAATTCTCTTGATATGCTTACTGGTACGTTACAGATCTTTCCTGTACATATTTATGCTTTGCTATATCCAGGAGCCTCTTTGTCTTTTGTTACTTTATACATATCAGGCAATTTTGGAATCAGTCATGAAATTCTAGCAGAGCCTTTTTAGTCTCTACCTCGTGGGTAAAACCATCATAGCCCAGCAGGTATACAGGAACTACCCGATTATGACATTTCAGAAATTTACCTCAGCAAGTTTAGTCGAATTAGAGATGACTGATTTTGATATCATTCTCGGCATAGATTGGCTTCATTCCTTCTATACCACAGTCAACTGCAGAAATAGAATAGTCTAGTTCTAGTTTCTGAATAAACCCATCCTAGAGTGGAAGGGTAGTGTATCTGCTTTCAGAGGTCAGCTTATTCCTATCTTTGGGTAAGGAAAATAATATCTAAAGGATGTGTCTATCATCTTGTTCAATTTAAGGACTCTAGTTCTGAAACTTCCAGTTCTGAATTATTCCCAGTAGTACGTGAATATTCAGATGTCTTTCCCAAAGATCTTCCAGGGTTTTCTCCCAAAAGGGATATAGACTTCGGCATTGATCTTCTTCTAGATACTCAGCCTATATCTATCCCGCCAAATAGAATGGCACCAACAAAACTCAAAGAACTGAAAGAACTGTTGAAGGATATCTTAGATAAGGGATTCATTAGGCCTAGTGTATCCCCGTGGGGTTCACCAGTCTTATTCGTGCACAAGAAAGATGGTTCTCTTAGAATGTGTATTGATTACCATCAGCTCAATAAAGTCACGGTCAAGAACAAGTATCCACTTCCCTGAATTGATGACTTGTTTGACCAACTTTAGGGTACTAGCTATTTTTCTAAGATAGACCTCAGATCAAGCTACCATCATCTCAGAGTCAGAGAATGTGACATTCTGAAGACAGCTTTTCGTACTCAGCAGGGTCATTTTGAATTCTTAGTCATGTCCTTTGGTCTTACCAATGCCCCAACAAATTTTATAGACTTGATAAATCATGTGTTCAAGAAGTACTTGGATATGTTTGTCATAGTTTTCATAGATAATATTTTGGTCTATTCCCCCAGTAAGCGTGATCATGTAGACCATCTCAGAATTATACTTCAGACCCTCAGAGATCATTAGTTGTTCACCAAATTCAGCAACTACGAATTTTGGTTAAGGTCAGTATCATTCCTTGGTCATATCATTTCTGGTGATGGCATTCGAGTAGATCCTCAAAAGACTGGAGCAGTAAAAAATTGGCCCAGACCTGTCTATCCATCAGATATCAGGAGTTTCTTGGGTTTGGTTGGCTATTACAGATGGTTTGTTGAGGGAATTTCTTCTATTGCATCCCCTATGTCCAGATTGACTCAGAAGAAAGTCAAGTTTAAGTGGTCAGATCCTTGCGAGAAGAGTTTTCAGGAATTGAAGACTCGACTCACCTCAGCTCCAGTTTTGGCTCTTCCAGATGGTTCAGATAGTTTCGTAGTGTATTATGATGCATCCAGAGTAGGTTTGAATTGTGTCCTCATATAACATGGTAAGGTCATAGCCTATGCCTCCAGACAACTTAAACCCCATAAGAAGAATTATCCTACTCATGATCTTGACATTAGCAGCCGTAGTATTTGCCTTAAAGATTTGGAGGTATTATTTATATGATTTTCATATAGATGTGTTCATAGAAGATTTTCCAGTATGTTTTTTCTTAGAAAGATCTCAATCTTCGTCAGAGAAGGTGGTTAGAGCTCTTAAAAGATTATGACATGAGTGTCCTTATCATCCAGGTGACGCTCTCAATAGACTGTCTATGGGTAGTGTTGCTCATGTTGAGGATAGTAAGAAGAAGTTAGCTTAGGAAGTCCATCATCTTACCAGACTAGGTGTTCGCTTAACCGATACAGAGAAGGGTAACATATGCGTCCAGAGTAGTTCAGAATCATCTCTAGTTTCTGAGGTAAAAGAAAAGCAAGATAGATACCTAGTTTAGTCAAGTTGAAAGAGCCAGTCAAGAATCAAAAAGTAGAGGTTTTCTTCCAAGAGGGAGGTGGTGTATTGCGTTGTCAGGGTCTCTTGTGTGTTTCAGGTGTAGATGACTTGAGGTAGTAAATTCTTGCAGAAGCGCATGATTTGTGCTACTCTATTTATCCAGGGGATACAAAGATGTACCATGACTTATAAGAAATCTATTGGTGGAGTGAGATGAATAGAGATATTACAGAGTTTGTTGCTAAGTGCTCTATATGTCAGCAGGTTAAGATAGAGCATCAGAAGTGTAGTGGGTCCATGCAGGAGTTTAGTATTCCTACTTGGAAGTGAGAAAAAGTGAACATAGACTTTGTGATGGGTTTGTCTTGAACTTGTTATCAGTATGATTAAATTTGGGTCATTGTAGATAGGATAACTAAATCAGCTCATTTCCTTACAGTCCATACCTCTTATTCAACTGAGGATTATGCCAAACTCTACATTAGAGAGTTGGTCAGATTGCATGGTGTTTCGTTATCTATTGTCTCAGACAGATGTACCCAGTTCACCTCTTATTTCTGGAAAGCATTCCAAAAGGTTCTTGGTACCCAAGTTCATCTCAGTACAACCTTCAATCCTCAGAAAGATGGTCAATCAGAAAGGACCATTCAGACTCTAAAAGATATACTGCGAGTGTGTGAAATTAATTCCAAGGGTAGTTGGGATGACCACTTGCCTTTGATTGAATTTGCATACAACAACAACTATCATTCCAGTATTAAGATAGCTACATTCAAAGCTCTCAATAGTAGGAGATGCAGATCTCTAGTTGGTTGGTTCAAAGTTAGTGAGGCCTCAGTCAAAGGGCCTGACTTAGTATTCAATGCTTTAGAAAAACTTCAGTTAATCAGAGAAAGACTCCAGTCTTCTCAGAGCCAACAAAATTCTTATATAGATGTGTGTAGAAAGGATCTCGAGTTTGAGATTAGTGACTATGTTTATCAAAAGATCTCTCTCATAAAAGGAGTGAAGAGGTTCGACAAGAAGGGAAAGCTCAGTCCCCGATTTGTTGGTCCCTTCAAAATTCTCAATCGCTTTGGCAAGGTAGCTTATGAGCTCATATTGCCTTTAGATCTAGCCTCAGTTCATCTAGTTTTTCATGTCTCCTTGCTTAAGAAGTGCATAGATGATCTATCAATTGTAGTCCCTATTGAGGGCGTTGACATTCAGAGTAGCCTCTCTTATGAAGAGATTCCAATCAAAATTTTAGACTATCAGACTCGTAGACTGAGGAACAAAGAAGTCCCTCTAGTCAAAGTTCTTTGGCGAAATCAGTCTGTTTAGGGAGCTACTTGGGAAGAAGAAGTAGACATACACACCAAGTACCCTCACCTTTTCTTCGCTAACTTAGATCAAGCTCAAGGTAATAGTTCTCCTTAAGCTTTTCAGTTTTCATGTCCAGATTTCAGTTACAACTTGGTATCAGTCTCATGTTTAGGATTCCATTTTTTAAACTTTGTACTAAGTACCTTTGCATATTCAATTATATGTTCATGCATCAGATTAGTGATGTGTTCATACATCAGACATGTATTCTCCTTGTGAGAAGACTCAGTTATTATAAATCTAAGTCATGCATTCATGTATCAGCTGAGTCATGAAATCATGCATCAGATATGCATGCTCAGTACGAATCTTAAAAATGTCAGTTATGTAGTCATGTTTCAGTGTTCATTTTTAGTATGTACTTTGTCTTATTATTTCTCCCCTCTTAGTTAGTCTCATTTGAGGACAAATGTTCCCAAGGGGGAGATATTGTAATACCCCAAAGTTTCCTAACTAATTTCATCCCAAGAATGTCTAGTATTAGTTTCTAGATTGAATTATGTTTATTCCATGAGAAATTTTTAAGATTTTAACTTTCAGTTATGTGGGAAATTCAATAAGATTTCTGTCGATATAAGATTCACCTAAATTCGATAACCGGGTAAGAAGTTATGACTATTTCAAGTTCTTATCGTAAAAAGTTCCAAATTGGTCAGCGGCGCACTGTGCCACAAGCTAAAATGGCAATTGTACTTTTTCCAGTGTCTCAGCACAATTTCTCTGTATCGCGCCAAACTTCCAGGTCATAAAAGAAGTGGCAATGCAATGGCTCCATGTCGCTCTATTCCCCAATTTCCTAGTTGTCAACTTTCAGTGACACGACGCGATAGCGCCGCATTGCGCCAGGGGTCCAGTTCGGAAAATTTTCATTGAAAATTAAAAAATGCATCCAGGATTAAAAGGGTCAATTTCCCACTCCTATTTAATCCCTTTAACATGAGATTCAACTATTAGGAATCTAAAATATACTAGTTTCTCTCAATTTTCTCTCAAGAATAAGCTAAGTTTCAATTGGGGATTTAATTTCAAGAAAGTCTCTCTGTCAATCTTCGCTAAACCAAGAACTAAGGTATGCGTTGTATTGATTTATGGATTCCTTTCATCCATAAAGCTCAAGAACCCTATTTTAAATTATGAATCATGATATTTATGTTGTGGGTTGGTTATAACCATGTTTATCTTGTTATATGATTCCCAAGTTGGAATATTTATGTGTTTTTCATGAAACTACATTAGCAAGTGAGTGAAATTCATAAATTAAGTTATTTATAATGTGTCAATTGATGATTAGGCCTATTCCCTAAAATGCCTAGGAGGATAGAAATTATGCACTATAGCTTAATTGTGATCCGAAATGACTTTCATGTTATTCTTATGTATTGAAATTAGTTTGTTGGATTGCTCATGAGTTAGCCTTATGGAATTATGCTATGTATACATGCTATCCTATTTACGTACCAAGATATGATAACCAAATGCCCATGAAATATCTTCAATTATTGTATTATGGATTGTTGATGTTAGTCATGTATTCAAGAATGTCATACCTTGCCAGTTTCCTTCCATCGAGTCCTGGGGGTACTTGTACCCGAAAAATATAGCTTTGTGCCTAGATTTTCATGTTTTCACAATATCCTCAGTCAAGCCATGAACTATAGAACTCAGTTAGTCATGCGACTCATGAAATCTAAGTAATTCAATAATCTGAGTACTATTTCGTTAGTCAACAGAATTTAGTTAATTCAGTCTAGTTCAATTCAGTAATTCATATTCAGTGTCTATTTAGATGGGAGTAGGAGTTATCACTGAGTGAAACCAAGAATGGGAACTCACCTGTTATATGAGGGTGTGATTCTTAAAAGAAATTCTTGTGTTCCAAAACTACATAGCCAACGTAGGTTGAGACATCATCGCCTGCTATATGAGGGTAGATGAGGTGACTTAACCTGTTATATGAGGGTTCCCACCATTCTCACTAGAGTTACCTGTTATATGAGGGTTACTCACAGATGTCCTTACCAGTGGCACAGTATTTACACCCTTCCAATTGGGGTTACAAATTGGACCTCAACTTAGTCATAATGGCGTTTTAGGGGCATGTCGGTTAGATAATTACTTCCTACAGTTTCAGTTATAGAATTTAGGAATGTCAGATACAGTCAACTTAGAATAGTACAAAACTCAGCTAGTTCCATCAGATTCAGGAATGTTAGATATAGTCACTCATGTTATCAGTTATATCAGTCATCAGAACTCAGTTATCAATCATGTTAGTTATCAGTAAACTGATGTTAGCACAATCTCAGATATAGCTACTATGTGTTCATGCATGTATTCTTACGTTCATATTAGTTAGTTAGCCAATATTGTTTATGCATATGAACCCCATGTATTTAGCCTAACTCACCTACATACCAGTACATTCAATGTACTGACGCACTTTCGCTATGGTGTTTTATACCATAGGTTTTAAAGCACGAGCTCCAGAGCATCAGTAGATTCCATAAATCAGCAGTCAGTTATCAGTGAGTCCTTATCCTTCGAGGATAGGATTATTTCTTTATTATCTCATTAATTAATTTGTAAGTTGGAGTTAGTTGGGGACCTGTCCCATCAACTCCTTATTCAGACAGTTCAGTCGGTTAGAGGCTTTTCAGACCATCATGTTTTAGACAGTTTATTTCATTTATTTTGGGTACTTCATACCCCAATAGATGTTATCCTTTATAATATATTATGTTACAGTTTTGAATCTTATGGCCTTTTAGTTTATGTTTCCACATTTATACAGTATATCATGCAATATACAAGTACAGATATCGGTCATGGGTTAGCTTGTGGTCCTTCGGGGTCATGAGAATCGTGTAGTATTTCGGGTACCAGATTTGGAGTGTTACACTTAAGGTGGACAAGATTTGTCCCTTTGCACCTTTAGCTGGCATTTAACCAAATTTGTTATATAAAGGGGACCATACTTAAAGTCGAACTTGTCAGGTCTCAAGATGACACAGGTGAAGTTAATCAGGTCTCAAGATGACATAGGCGAAGTTAAACTCTTTCACCTTAGGTTATCCATTACATAAGTGCATTAATAAAAGGTCTACACTTAAAGAAGACCATTGCATAAGTGCATTGGCAAAAGGGCTTATACTAGACCATTGCATAAGTGCATTAGCGAAAGGGCTCATACTTAAAGAAGACCATTGCATAAGTGCATCCGCAAAAGGACCCATACTTAAAGAAGACCATTGCATAAGTGTATTGGTGAAAGAGCCCATACTTAAGAAATATAATTATATAAGTGCATTGGTGAAAGGGCCCATACTTAAAGAAGATCATTACATAAGTGCATCAACGAAAAGACCCATACTTAAAAAAGACCACTTCAAAAGTGCATCGGCTACAGGTCCCATACTTAAAGAAGACCATTGCTTAAGTGTATCAACGAAACGGACCATACTTAAAGAAGACCATTGCATAAGTGCATTGGTGAAAGGGTCCATACTTAAAAGTCCATTGTATAAGTGCATCGACGAAATGGCTAATACTTAAAAAAGACCATTGCCTAAGTACTAAATCGGTGAAGGGGCCAATACTTAAAGAATATCATTTCATAAGTTTATCGGTGAAAGGGCCCATACTTAAAGAAACCATTGCATAAGTGCATTTAAGAAAGGGCCCATACTTAAAGCTGACCATTACATAAGTATATTGGTGAAAGGGCCCATACTTAAAGCCGAACTAGCCACCAATATTGAAGCCAAATTGTTCGGTCTTAAGGTGTATAGAGGCGAAGTTAAACTCTGACATCCTAAGCCGATTATTGTATAGTCATCAATCTTGAAGCCAAATTGGTTAGTCTTAAGGTGTATGGAGGCGAAGTTAAACTCTCACACCCTAAGTCAACTGTTGAATAGCCACCAATCTTGAAGTAAAATTGGTCGGTCTTAAGGTATACGGAGGTGAAATTAAATTCTCTCACCCTAAGCCGATTGTTACATAATCACCAATCTTGAATCTAAATTGGTCGGTCTCAAGGTGTACGGAGGCGAAGATAAACTCTCACACCTTAAGCCGATTATTTCAGAGTCATCAATTTTAAAGACAAATAGATGGGTCTTAAGGTGTATGGAGGTGATGTTAAACTCTTTCACCTTAATTTAATTTTTGTACATTGGTATCTGCTTCGATTCTACAAAAGAAAAAAACAAAGAGACAACACAAAGAAAACACAAGTAGAAGTGAGATTGTTACCTGGTGGGACGTTTTGAACATGAAAGTCATACGAAATCCTCAAAATCTGATTTGCAGAAATTAAAATATCCTTTGATGGTGACATTTTCGCATCAAGATATATATTATTTGGTGTGATAACGCGAATCTGAAATTCTCAGCTAGACAAAATCTAGGATCAAATTCAAAAAATTATATAGAATAATTTCGAATGTAATAAATCCAAATCTAGGATATATTATAGATGCATGTTTTTGGCATCTATAGAATCAAGAGGATCATGATTTCGATACTTTCACATTGAGATATAATTTTTGTGGTGTTATCGCATAAATCTGAAACTGCCGGTGCAGCAAAATCTAATATTGATTTTGGAATAACATCTGAAAATATTTTGAATGTATTAAATTATGAATTTCATATATATGATAGATCTTTGTCTCTAGTTTCACAATAATCAAGCGGCTCATGATTTCGTCAATTTTGTTTCAAGATATGAAAGTTTTAGTAAAGACGCGCAGATCTGAAATTTTCAGTATGATAAAATTCAAGGCTAAATTCAAAAAAGTTTATAGAATTGTATTGAAGATTTTTAAGTCTGAATTTTGAATTTTGTAGATATCAAAGTCTACTTTTTGAAATATCAAATCGTCCATAATTTTGACCTTCCTACAATAAGATATAAATTTTCTACCACTAATATGTTGGGCTAAAAAATTAGCAAAAGTTAACAGAGAGGGAAAGAATTATCTCGTTTGTGATGGCTAGACAAAAAGCTGTTGTTGAAGACCTCACAAATCCATGAAAAATAGTGAAACAAGGCTATTAATAGACACAATTCCCTAATCCTAAATAAATTTAAAAAGAATCGGCTAAGTACTGATAAAGGTGAAAAAGGGTGGTGGCTTCAATTCAAATTGAGATAGAAATATGCAAAGAGGGGCGGGTAGTACTAGCCTAGTGCATGTGAGACAAAATAAAAAAAGACATAAATAAATAAAGACCTTAGCATCATATGCTATCAAAGGCCCAACCCCCATCATTTTTAGCACGAGAATCAAGATTCTATCAACAAAAGAATGTCATTTGGTTCATGATAATTTTTTCACTAGAATAGAATCATTGTAACTCAAACATGGAGCTAATGCTTCAAGTCTAATGTTCAAAAATTAAACATTTCAACAAGTTTTGAAGCAGGGGTATTTTACGTGCAACAAAATTTTATTAGATTTAAATTCATAGATTTGGATTATATTAAATTTAAAATATATTAGTCCCAAATAAATATTGTGAATTAATATAATTGAATTAATTATTTAAGTCCAAATATATAGGATTTAATTAAAGTCTAACTTTTATTGGGCTATTCCATTAGTCTGAACCATAAATGACGAGCCCAATCTGTTAAGCCCAATATATCAATTATATTCTAGAGGCCCAAATGAGTGTCAACAATCAAATGGCGTAGCACACCAAGTCCAGTGAAGGAGCCAATAGGATCAGGTCACATATCAAAATGATGCTGCAGGATTAATGAAATCAAAAGCCCATAAAGATGTGTCATGCCACCTAAATCTGATTGGTCAAAAGAAATTTAAATTCACCACGACGCTTTCCTTCCCACAACTATAAATGTGAGATCTCATAATTCAGAAAAAAAAGAGGAACAACTCTAACAAGAATCAAGAGAGAGCTCGTGGATCAAGCACCATAATTTCTTTACAATGTTCAAGCATTCAAATTCAGTTCATCAAGATTCAAGATCAAGACCACAAGATTCAAGAACAATCCCAAAAGCCCTTGAATTCAAGTATAAGTCAAGATTAAATCCATCAAATTCATAAATCATGTTGAAATTCAAGATCAAGCTCAAAGCTCAAAGCTCTTGAATTTATATTTGGAAAGGTAAATCAGAGGATTCATAGAGAATATAACACTCATACATTAAAATCAAAAAAATGATTATTGCAATATTTTTCTTGTCCCGGTTTATTATTTTTTCAACCCGAATTTTATTATTCAACAATAATCTATAATCTATATCTATGATTTATAATATATCTACATCTATAATATATTAAAAGAGTGAAGACATATTAAACGTGTGAAGACCATTAAAAAATGATTCGAACCTTTTGTCCTTCATTAAACTCTCAGTAATAGACAAAATTGTCGTCACTTATTTTCTCCAATCATTAACTCATTATATTTATAATATTAAAAATAATCGAGTCTTAAAATATATGATAAGAAAAAAAATGTATAAAAATTATTATTGATAGATTTTTTTCGTTGTGCAATTGAAAAGGGAGTCCTAAAATATAATAAGAAGGAAAAAAGAAAAATATGATGATTTTTATTAAATTGGAATAATAAACTGAACAACAAGTTTTTCTTAAAAATTAAAATAAAGAAAATAATAAAGAGCATGAGAGTTTTTCCTTCAAAATTTGGTAGTATAGGATTCATAGGCACCCTTTTCCAACTTAAATTCCCTTTATAAGTTTAGGTTAGGAATCTTATTATATAGAGAGAACATATTTGTGTCCTTGCGTAGAGAAGATTAAGAGGCAGAGTGAGGATTCGAAGTCTGGGGGTTTTAAATTTTAAGATAGGACAACAAACTCAAACTTATATATAATAAGCCAAATTAAGGAAAGAGTAACGATGCCTTGATATAAATTTAAAAAAGAAATGACTCACTTATACACTCTATAAGTAAAACATTACCATTCTAAGTGTACTTGATGACTTATCATATTTTGAAAATGATCAATAATTTTATTATTTGGTGAACATTCAAATACTTCATCCTTCCTCTACATGAAAAATTAAACAATTATAAAAAAAGTCATGATCGTTTTCACTTAGTAAGTCATTTTTAATAAACTATATAGATTAATATAAAAGTACAATGCATAACAAACTAGAATCAAAGAATAAACTTCAACTATAAACTATATTATCACACATATTATGATAGGTAAATAAAATGAAAAGAGAGAATAGAAAAATGGAAGGATTTTCTTGTACATAGCAATTACAAGGTTGGGATTTCGGCAGAAGTGAGCACAAGTTGCAAAGACTTTTGTATTTTCTGAAAAAGAAAAAGATCGAATAGAACTTTTTGGTAAAAATTGATTTGGGTTTTGCTTGTGAAAGAAATAGAGAATTCTTTTTTAATTTTCAAACAGAAACTTTTCTTTTACGTTTTCTAATTGGTGATTTTATATTTTTATTTCTTTTAAACAATTTTTTATTTATAAAATCAGCTTTTTAATTATTAATATTATGTTTTTTAACAAAGAAATTAAAAGTCCTCATATGGAGGATATAGGAGAGAAAGAGGGAAATACGAAAAGGAAAGCCTATTCTAGGATTATTTAGGGGAGAAAGGTGAAATTCCACAAAGAGTTGGGTTCGAACCCATAACCTAGGATGAGAAGAGTTTTTCTTCCTACCTCCTTACCATTAGGCCATTAGACTACTTTAGTTAAGAGGTTCACAATTTAATATTTGTAAATATTTATTGAATTTTCTAATATACATACAGGTATTACATAAGAGCTACTGGGTTTGGTCGAACCCTCCTGTAGTTGTAGTACTATAGCTCCTCCTCTGAGAGCAGTGCTGGTTACTAACAACTGAGAGACGATAAAAATGTGAAAGAAATTATCTCCACCGATGAGATTCACCAATTATATGACTCGAACATGTCACATCTGACCATTCCTACTTATAGGAATTGTACTGGCCGTCGTTACTTCTTTCACTTTATTATTTATTAGATTTCTCACAAATTTTTACGAGACAAATTTAAGTGTATAGATAAAGTGCATGCATGATGGAAGAAAAATACAACGTACTTCATGCTTTTAGGTTTAGGAGGACAGATAGCGAAAATTTGTTAGAGAATATGAGGAAGCTGCTACTGGTAGAGGAATATAGAATTTTGAATTAGGAGCCTTTAGATAATATTTTTCTTCCGTATTTTGTTAGGCATTTAGATAATGTAATAATCTTCTTTGCTTCCATATTGTGTTTGGCCAGAGGTTATATCTTTTTTATATCTGAAATAAATTACGTAAATTGGTAATAGAGTAGTAGATTACTGCACTTCTTTGTCTTATTAAGCTTCTTACATTTGTCTATATCATGTTGTTGCTTGCCATCTGTTGTTATTGTGCTGCAGCAATTCATTGGCAGAGAATATTACCTCTCCATAGCTGTCGTAAAATACAAGAATAACTTAAATTTGACTACATTATCATGGACAAATTATAGATTTGTCTTCCTTGTCTTTCTCTTTGTTGTGGCCAAACTTCGAGGTTTGATCAATTTTATCTCTCTTCATGTTAAGTTTAAAATGTTCGTCATAGTTCTTGCTATTGCTCAACCTATCAATGTGGTGCATACCTACGACCTATGAAATTTGAAGCAGGGGAGGTTAGTTCACATTGGTTGTTATTAGATTCATCTACCAAAACCTTATATTTGTAAATTTTCTTTTAACTCCATAATCCAACATATTTAAATAATGGCACAGAGTGATATCACAGGAAATATTAACTACGAAACAACATCAAAGCTCTTAACTTTCCAACATGAAAGGTGATTTTATGATCATGTTGGTAGCACGCCATAAGAAACCAAAGCGCTTGCCAACAACGTAGACCACATATCCTAACCTTTCAACATGATTGGTGGTTTTACGTCCATATATGTGGCACGCCATATGAAATCAAAGCTTTTATAAACATACAATAGCTTTCGTACGACTGGGGCTACGCATCCACTAATCCCTAAAGGATGGTTTGCCACATACGAACACTTGTCAACCCTCAATGGGATGACTTGACTTTGCTAGTCTTAGAACATAGTAGATCCATAGTAATCTAGTACAGATACAATTGTTTTGTATATGACATAAATGGGATTTTCACGGATCTCACATGGCATTTACCTCCCTCAAGAATCTTTGGAACAAAGGTGTACTACGACATACCTTAGATTTATGTGTTTATAAAAGAAAAAATAGCAGATTGAAAATCTATTGTGTAGACCAAGCCAGTTTTATTTCATAAACATAGAAATGACTTAGAAATATTTGTTGTGAGGACAAAGCCAATTTCATTTCATAATCATGGAAAGCTCTTCAGAGTTCCATGTTGTAATCACAACAAGTATACTTGTCTAAGTGTTTCCTTACCCCACTACTCCAACCTAAAGGATTAAAGTACCCATCCCTTTGGAAGAGAGGAGCAAGAGAGAAAAGTTAGCCAACAAACATTTTTATTGATACTATGAAACTTTATAAGAAAGTTTTTAGGTGGAGAAGTTGATCCAAGTAGAGAGGCTCATGATCTCCAACTAAAGGCCTATGCATCCTTTTATAGGAGAAGGACTCCCTATTACAGATAAACTTGAAATTAAATACAATATCACATGCGACCCACTATTCTAATAATAGTAAATACCTATCCTATCTTCTAAGCCCTATTTGGGCATACATTTAAATGAGATATATACAACCTAATTTATTCAAATAGGGCCCCACTAATATGTGATATAGCATAATAAAACAAAACACAAATATGTTATTAGCATGTGACAACATGTGCAAGCAGGTAACTGAGAAGCTTGTTGACAACTTACAAGTAGGTGGATAAGCATCTTATGAGATTTTTGCAAGAAGGTGGGTAAGCTCCTTACAGGCGTCTACCAAGTAGCTGGATAAGCATCTTGCAGGAAAATCCTTTTGATAAGGTACCCTATCTGAGACGGTTTCGTGGTAAACTTAGGAAGATAATTCCATGAAGATTGCGGTAAAAGATAATTTCTTGCACATGTCATTTGGTATCATTTATCATGAAGTATTGGATAGTGTTAGTGATGAGCTCTCATATATTTCTTCTATCCACTAATTAATACTATGCTTCTGCTTAAGGCTATTTTCGTCTTCCAAGCTTCTTTTCAATGATCTGGTAAAGTGACTCTTCCTGTTGGATGAACCTTCACATTCCTGTGGGGGAGCTTTCCATCGTACGCTTTTGATGGCATTGGTGATTTCATGTTTTGTGATTTCATATGATGGTCGATACTCTTTTGTTGCTTATGAAACTTCATCCAATAAGGATGATCATCGGTGTAGTTTCACTTTCCCTATTTTTTTTGGCCATATCTCCGTTGGAAAGCATTTGTTTTTCTCGAAGATAAAGCATTGTGCGTCATAATATTTATCTTCCATGGAAAGTATCAATACAGGAAATTTCTAGTAGAGTGAAGTTTCTGACTGAGCTTGGACGTCATGGTCTATGATTCCTACCAGACGATAAAGCATGAATACCATTGCATCATAGGAATCTTTGAAGCATCAAACTTAATACTATTATGGCTTGAACCACAACATGAATCATTTGAAAGTTGGTTGGATTCGATCGAAAAGTCTGAAGGTATCAAACATGAACTTAATAAGGATATGGTATTAGTGGCACAAGTACCCGAATAACTATAGGAGTTCTTGTGGGAAGTTGTTGGCTAGTGCTGAACGTGTGACAGAAAGTATATTTCAAATGTACTCTGAACAGCTTAGGGATGGATCCTCCATACTCTTTGAACACTTAAAGTCATAGAAAGTTTTTTATTTCTCAAAGGATGGACGGATTGAAGGGATCCATTTACTGATTGAATAGATCTGGAGGGAAGTTTGCTCTTTTGAAAGGTAGAATTCGTGATCTGTTGAACATGAGAATTAGACTAGTCGGGTTTGCATTACCTTCTCCCGTACAGGATATTAGGTAGAGATCACCTGCATGGAAGTTACCTTATTCTTCGTATACGTCAATGGAGAAGAGGTTGTCCTCTGTTGGCTCTTTTTCTAGCGAGAAGATAGATTCAGGATCATCTTGTTTGCTGAGATAAATGCCTGTGTGGTCGGCTTATTCCGTAAAGAAGTAGACTAAGTCATTTGACATTTTGGCTTGTGGATAATTCCATGCAATGTGACAAGGATTTTTGCAGATGAAGTAGCCATTCTCTGTCATGACTCAATTTTTGAGTCATGATGGAACCTACCATAACCCACAAGGAGGTAAGCCGACGCCTTAACCTGGAACTAATGCAATGGGTTACCTTGGTGAAAACATCAAACATGCACCCTATATAGGAACACAATACAACAACAATATTCCACAAAATAAACAACTGCCATTCGAATACCAATCCCATGACGTTATAGTATAAGTACAAGAGCAACTCTAAATCCGACAACAAAAATTACAACTCAAAGTCTAATAATCTTAAATAGTCTTGAATAATCTTATACATTCGTCTCGAATACAAAAGACAGAATAAGGATAGAAGGGGAGGGGAAAAAGGGAAACTCGAACTCTAAGAGCTCACCCTAACTCTTGATGATCAACATGACACGATCTCGACTTAATAGTGGCAACTAGAACTCGGGTCTGCACCAAAAAGGTATAGAAGTGTAGTATGAATACCAAAATATGGGTACTCAGTAGGCATCATTGGCCGACTAAGCTAAACTATAATATAAGGATGATATAAAGTAAGACAATAACTTAAAGTCAAGGTATATGGTCGAACCTGAATCTTCTTCGATATCACGGTATGAAATAACTAATATAACAGGGAAATAACATATCATATCATATCAACATATACCATAATATTCATACAATTGAGTAATCATTTTGGAAGCGTAAAGCCATATATGTACAATAACAACCATGGATTTACCATAATCAACACCAACCATCTTTAGAATATAAAGCAAAAGAACTTACCATGACGTCCCATACTGCCGGGAAGTACACCGAAAAGAACACCAGCAAGAACTCGTCACGGCGTCCCATACCACCGGAGCATACACCAAAAGGTCAATCCATCAACATATCCTCCGAATTCGTCGGACATCATCATAACATCATCATATCTTTTGGATTCACCGGGCATCATCATAACATCATTATATTTTCCGAATTCTCTGGGTATCATCATAACAACATTACCCCCTCCGGATTCATGGGCATCATCATTACATCAACATATCCTTCGGATTCACCAGGCATCATCATAGCATCATTATATCCTCTGGATTCACAGGGCATCATCATAACATCATTATATATTTCAGATTCACCGGGTATCATCATAACATTATTACCTCTTACGAATTAACCAGGCATTATCATAACACCAACATATCCTCCAAATTCACCGGACATCATCATAACATCAATATATCCTTCGAATTCACCAGATCATCATAACATCATTACCTCTTACGGATTTACTGGGTATCATAATAATATCAACATATCCTCCAGATTCACTGGGCATCATCATAACATCATTATATCCTCTGGATTATCCAGGTATCATCATAACATCATTACCTTTTCCGGATTAATCGGGCATCATCATAAATCAACATATCCTTCGGATGTACCAGACATCATCATAACATCATTATATCTTACGAATTCATTGGATATCATCATAACATCATTACCTATCAAGATTAATCGGGCTTCATCATAATATCAATATATCCACCGAATGCACCGGGAATTATCATAACATCATTAGATTCTTCGGATTCACCGAGTATCATCATAACATTATTATCGATTCCAGATTAACTGGGCATCATCATAATATCAACACATCCTCTAGATTCATCGAGAATCATCATATCATTAGTACATCTCCTAAGACAACCAACATTTACATACATATGTAGTCAAATCATAAAAATGTACAAGACACAATAATGAAATATAAGTGATGCAAAGGTAACACATATCATCATACTTTACAATTAGTCATCACTGCATAATATAGTAGATGCATGAGAATGAATATCTAAATGATATATGCATTCACTACTTTTCCAAGGTTATCATGTTTATTAGGAAGTCAATTATAAGTCAAGTGCATGCTTGCTAGTTGCCTATTTTATTCCCACATTTCACAATACTAACCTAAGAAGGGAAATCATTTACGTAAGCATTAGCTTAACCATTGGACTTGGTTCATGGAAAGAATGGTAACATAATTTGAGGTTCACTTGGTGAACTAATCGATAAGTCAAGCGATAGCATAACCATAAGTGCAACTCACAAGACTTTCCAAGGCTAACCATATCATGACAACAAAATAATCTATCAAGTATACATATTATTCAACCATCGACCACATACATACACTGACAACTGGGATTAACCATTATAATCTCAATAACGTGATTTAGATGTTCCTCAAATATCTAGGTCACTAGGGAATTTCATTGTTCTAGCTTAAGGTGGGTCAAGCGCCACACCTAAATCCCAATAGTACAAAATTTCACTTCTACAAGAATAACTTTTACCCGAAATTAGTCTACATTACCTAAATCACACCATAAGGGCTTATCAATCATTACTAGGCTTATAAGGGAAAATCCTTTTCAAGTATTCTTTCTAAGTCATCTAAACACTAAGGCTATTCCATGACTAGTCATATCTATGTAAAAATACTATTAAGGTTAGACACCAACATCATTCAAAACTGTTAAATTAACTAGAGTATCTCATACTATTCATGAGACTACAAGTAGAACTACCTAAGGTTCTAGGCTAAAGGTCAAGCATCACATTTTACAAGTTTAATAGCCTACTATAAAAAAACTAATCCCAAGTATCACCAATCATTTATTTATCACCTAACACGCTGCCCAATATCACAAGATATCTATAATTATACTACAATCAAGCTCAATCTATCTACAAGTAAGTATAACCTACCTCGAGTCCATTTGCTCATGAATCAACAAACTTTGCCTTCCCTTTTCTTGAAGCTTCTTCTTCCATGAGCCAAGCTATCAATAACATAATCTAAGAATCATTAAAAGAACAACAACACCCATTATGGAACCATTATGCCATTGGTCCAAAATGACACCAAACCCTCAAGTGGGTCCCACATTCGGAAAATGAGTTTTCTAGACCAACCCATTATTCAAACATCATTAGGGAGATATAACCCTTAAGAAATTTGAGTAAATAAATAACATTTGTGGCTATGATTGAGCCTCATAGACTTAGGGTTCTTGGATCTAGAAATCAAGAAATTAATACCAAATTTGAAGAAATCTTACCTTAGATTTGTAGAAAAATAGATTACACAAGTTATTCAAACTCGTAATCAACCCTCAAGACTCACTTTTAAGTCAAAAATCTTTTATGGATGCTAGGGTTCTCAAAGAAGAAAAAGATGCCCAAAAAATTGGCCAAAAGGGCCTTTTATACGAGTTTAAATAGGTCCGCAAGGTGAAAACTTATTTTTGACCTCTATGACTCATTCGAACTCCATTTTTCGCAAACAAACTATGTAACAACACTAAATTCGACATTCTGGACGAATTAGTGAAGTTGGATTTTCCATTCAAGGTCATTTAGGCTACTTGTGGGTCCCACACCCATATATTTTGATTTTTGACTATTTGACTAATGGGTCAAAATGAGCTCGGGTGCTGTGGGATCCGAACCAAAGGTCTACCTATCCTAAAATCGATATTACGTAGCTGCTGGCATAGTCAAATTTTTATCCAAAATCATTTTACTGAAGTTTTTGCTCGGCGGCTATTTGGAATCGACGAAGACTTCTAAATGGGAAATTGGTTCTAAAAACCAATGAACTACCTGATAACCAAACTATCTATTCCAGCAAGCCATAATTGACTTTGGGAACCTATGGAAAAGATATAATGGTGAAAAGAAGTGGGAATGCAAAACATGACCTGAAGGGTCATTACAATATCCACTAGTAAGGAACTTTCATTCCTGAAAGTTAAATATGAGGAAATACCTAAATTCTAGAATAGGTGAGGATACTAGGATTGCATCTCGCTCTCTAACTCCTAAGTGGCCTCCTCCACTGGGCGGTGCCTCCAATGAACCTTTATAATTCTGCAACATGGAGACATGGGAAACTTGATGAACAACTGTAAAATCTGGAGGTAAAGCTAACTCATACACCACCTCGCCTACTACATGAAGAAACTCAAAAGGGCTAAAGCAAATATACACAACATATAAACAAAATAAAAACTAAACCAAGAGTCCAAAAATTATATAATAAGTCAATAAGAATAATAAAGGAAAACTATCATATTCATTTCCAAGAGTCTAACATAATAATACTACGGAAGTATCAGGGTGAACTATCTTATTCCAGCACCATTCAATATATGTCAATGCTATACCATATATCCCAGGTATATATGTATGAATAAGGAGCGAAAGAAAGATATATAGTAATATACAAGGCAAAGTAACGACTATACAAAATGAACAACCAAGGAAGGGATATACGGTAGTACCATATATTCATATAGCTATATATATATATAATATGTACATATAAACATGAGGTCATCTCAAAGCATAACCTATATCACCATATTCTCATTTAAGACCTCATTATAACACTTATCAGGATTTAAATACTCTCATACTCAGGGTTTTTAATCCACATGGCTAGACATGAAATAATCATGCATGATAATGCAATCATAAGATAGGAGAGGCCGAAAACATACCTTAAATCTCGATATCGGATCAATGACCAATTTGTCATAAACTAGCAATTATAATGATCATTAAAAAAATATCAATAACGGCGTGAATAACCGGCTACATCGAACAACCAAATACCTAGCTGAGCCCATGCATACCCCCCACCTCCCTAGGCTCGAAAGGTTCAATCCACCTAAGACAACACAAGGAATATTCTTCACCCAAATCTATACATCCATCCCATACCAGCTGATAGACATAGGTGCATACTGGTGATAGGCGATGCACATGAAGGAATGAATGCAAGGTACATATTTAATATCACAACTCATCATAACTTTCCTCATAAGTGCCACATTCATAACAATTAACCTACGGGTATCAATGCATCATTAATATATCCTCTGGCCTTTCCAGGTATGAGCATCACAATAGTTATAACTGAATAGCATACACTAAAATACTCATAAACAAAATCATATCACCATAGAATATCTATCTAGTCAATACTTCCCAACCACTCGTTATTAGTTAACCAACACTTATTATAATAGAATCACTGGTTTGCTAGTCATCACAAAACCTCTAGTTATTAGCCCAAACCTTATCCTTCACATAACCCTTATTCATGGGATAACAACTAACTACTATTTATTTAATAGACCAAAACCGTCATTTATCCACCATTCATTATCATCAACTACTCATCCTATATCTGTTAATCATTACTAGACAACACATTACTACTTGTCACCCAACCATATTTTATTAACTGACATCATTCCTTAACTAACTACCGTTAGCTACCATGTTTCAACTAAGAAAGATTCATTAACTAATACATTAGATTCCTAGCCATCAAGTGCCATAGTCCCCTAATAGACAACTAGTTACCACATAGCTTAACTATCTAATAAGAAGAGCAGTCATAAGATCACATTTCAGCTATAATCATATCATTTATAATGGTAAATAATCATGAATGTACCGAATCTATGCATGCCTTCACCAATAACTGTCACGCAATGCTTCATAGATTGAGAGTTATACTCGTTTAAAATATTAAAATAACTATTAAAAGTTATTGAGGTGTTACATATTTAATCAGTGGAATAATAAGCATCATACCGCATCTTCCTCCGTCCCATACCTGAGAGATGAGTATACAAACATATACATATTTATATTCATAAACTGTAATCACATCGTTTATAATGATAAACACTTCTTTAATATTCAATCAATTTCATAACACGGATCTTGGCCCACTAATTTATCCAAAATAATCACAACATCATAATCATGGCCTTAGGCCCATCACATATCCAAAATTCATATCAATAATCATATTTATAAGCCATAGTATATCTCAAATCATCTCACATATAGAAGACATAATATTGATAAGCATGTCATTATCTCTCACACAAGAGACATCTCACATCTAGGAGGAATAATATAGATAGACATGTAATTGTTTATAGGATAGTATATATCAATAGGTCATACATCATGACCACACGGAATATCACTTCTCTAGGCCAATTTACATATCCAAGAGGAACATCGTCTCTATAAATCCAACAATCATGACTAAAGGAAATAGCAAATCTATAGGCCAATCATCAATTCTAAGAGGGAATAGCATCTCTGTAGCCCAATCATCAAGTCTAAGAGGAAATAACAACTCCATAGGACAATCATCAAGTCTAAGAGGAAATAGCATCTCTATGGACCAATCATCAAGCCTTAGAGGAAATAACAACTCTATAGGACAATAACCAATTCTAAGAGAAAATAGCATCTCTATAGTCCAATCATCAAGTCTAAGAGAAAATAATATCTCTATAGGCCATATAATGTATCTAGGAGGAATATCATCTCTTAATGCCCAATATTACTTTCACAAGGAGATCATAACCATAACTCAAAAGGCACAATCCGAGAACATCAATATAAGTTACCAAGTTACGAAGTAACCTTGTTCTAAGGTTTACTAGCCTCATCTATGTCAAACGTCCACAACTAAGTCCACAGGACTTAACACAAGCTTAGACCTAAGTGGGCTGAACGATCCCACTTCTAATCCACTATTTCCATAATTAGGCATACTATACCCCAAACTAGGCTAAGGTATCTAGTTCATATTATAGATGTCAAGTAAGCCATATTCAATCCTAAGATAGCAACTTTGACTAAAAAGAAGGGCACTTACTGTTTCAAGACTACCACACTAGCCTAATAAGGATAAATATACAAATCATTCTTCAAATGGTAAAACCATATTCCAAACATAGCATTATATCATATCCATGCTATAACTAATCTTAACTAAAGAGGAAGGTTAATAGGATATAAAAGGTTCATAAACATGCCATCCTACGGGTTCAAAAACCCTCATCTATTCCCCCAACATCAACAATCAAGTTCAGGTTATCCTACTCATAATCAAGCCTAATATTTATATTCACACGCAACATATATCACACATTGTCTATGAAGAAAAGTAGATAGAAGCCTACCTCAGGGCTAAACCACAAAACCTCACTTCATGTAGCACATGCTCATCTTCACTTTATAATCCTCAAAATTTCATTGCACTATCAAAACTATAATCTACTCATTAATATGAGTCTAGTGATACCCATATTACACTATTGTGCTCCGGGTCCAAAACCAACACCAAAACCCCAAGTGGGTCCCACATATAGAAAATGAGTTTTTGAGGCCAATCCAACATTCACATGTGAACAAAGAATCATAATCCTTAAAGAATGGGTGAAAACTAAGCTTACTTTGGCCTAAAATTAGGCCCCAAGCTAAATTGGAGTTTTAGATCCAAACGAAGAAATTAAAGCACAAATTCAAGAAATTCTTACCTTAATCTTGAAGATAATCGCGATAGAAGATAATAATTAAGCTCCCATGTCACCCCCCAAGACCAATTTTGAGTTATTTAAAATATATTATAGACCAACTCAGACTCTTACCACGATATGAATGAAAACAAATGAAGAACTTCTAAAAATGTCACATAGCCTCTCAAAGATAGGAAACAGATGTCAACGTTTAGATCGGCAGAACTCTATTAGACACTTGCTCTTGTACCAAAAATATTGGTGAAACCTAGCTCTGATACTAATTTGTCACAACCTAATTTCTAAGTCATGATGGCACCTACCATAACCCACCAATAGGTAAGCCAACAACGTAACCCAAACCTAACGCAATGGAATACCTTGGTTGAAACATCCAACACAGACCATATATAGGAACATATTACAAGAATAATATTCCAAAAAGGGAATAACTGACATTCAAATTCCAATCCCATGACCTGATAGTATAAGTACAAGAGCAACTCTAAATCTGACAACAGAAATTACTACTCAAAGTTTAATATTCTTAAATAGTCTTAATAATCTCATACATTCATCTCGAATACAAAAGATAGAATAAAGATAAAGGAGAAAAAGGGTAACTCAAACTCCAAGAGCTCACCCTATCTCCTGATGATCAACACGGTATGATCTTAGCCCAACGGTGGAAACTAGAACTCGGGTCTACACCAAAAAGGTATAAAAGTGTAGTATGAGTACCAAAACACAGGTACTCAGTAGGAATCATCGACCGACCGACCTAAATCATACTGTAAGGATGATATAAAGTAAGACAATAACTTAAATTCAAGGTACAGGGTCGAACTTAAATCTTCTTAGATATAACTGTATAAAATGACTAATATACCAGGGCAATAGCATAACATATCATATCATATCAACATATAACATAATCGTCATACAAATAAGTAATTATTTCAGAAGTGTAAAGCCATATATATACAATAACAACCATGTATTTACCATAATCAACACCAACCATCATTAGAATATAAAGAATAAGAGCTTACCATGACGTCCCATACTGCTGTGAAGTACACACAAAAGAACACCACAAAAAATCATCATGGCATCCCATACCACCGAAGAGTAGACCAAAAGGTCAATCCATCAATATATCAAGGCACAACTGCAAAAGCAAATAACCAGAGCTGCAGGTTGTACATTCCCACCATGGCCTCTAGATGAGGTCTACAATCATTATTATTACCATAATTTAGCACAACAAAACCGATATCACCATACCATAGCTATATAGTTACTTATTCTCTATCTCATTGATGAGCTCCAAGTATAGTCTATATTAGCTAATCTCCATATCCATGAAACACTAGCTTACAAGTATTATAGTTTACTAGTCATCAAATAAAGAAAAGCTATAAGTTACCAACATTATTATTTATTTATCTATCTCAAGGCCATTTTCTAGTTAGCATCCTTATTATATAAGTGATCAATTAAGCCACCGCGGCGTCACATTCTAGATGTCAACTTAACTATTAATCATACAATATTAAGTCCAATATCATTAGGCATGTTACAACCTTAAGGACTAGTCTCAATATTTTAACCAAGTATGCTCCACCAACTAGTTTACTAGGCTTCTAGCCCATGAGTCATTGCTACACCTCTTAACTAGTAAATAGTGATAACGGATGATTAATAATTGACCAATGAAGGCTTCAGGTACCAAGTACACAAATGGGTTTATCCATACATGGAATAACCCCACATATGTCCATATATTCATATATAATCACCACAGATGATATCATCATAACATCATTACCTCTTTTGGATTAACCAGGCTTATCACAATATCGATATATCCTTCAGATTCACTGGGCATTGTGATAACATCATTATATCCTCCATATTCACCGGGCATCATCATAAACCGGGTATCATCATAACATCAATATATCCTCCGAATTCGCTAGACGTCATCATAATATCATTATATCTTCTGGATTCATTGGGCATCATCATAACATCATTATATCCTCCTGATTCTCTGGGTATCATCATAACATCATTATCTCTTTCAGATTAATTGGGCATCATTATAACATTTATCCTCCGAATTCACCAGGCATCATCATAACATCATTATATCCTCCGAATTCACCGGGTATCATCATAATATCATTACCTCTTCTAGATTAACCGGGAATCATCATAATATTAACATATCCTCTGGATTCATCGGGCATCATCATAACATTATTATATCCTTTGGATTCATCGGGTAACGTGATAACATCATTATGTTTTCCGAATTAACCGGGCATCATCATAATATCAACATATCCTTCATATTCACCGGGCTTGATGTTAATATCACTATATCCTCTGGATTCACCGGGCATCATCATAATATCATTAACTCTTTTGGATTAACTGGACATCATCATAATATCAACATATCCTCTAAATTCATTGGGAATCATCATATTATTAACACATCTCTCAAGATAACTAATATTCACATACATATAGTCAAATCAATGAACAAGTACAAGCCACAATAATAGAGTATAAGTGATGCAAGGTAACCCATATCATCATACTTTACAATTTGTCATCAATACATAATATAAGTAGATGCATGAGCATAAATATCTAAATGATATATGCAATCACCACTTTTCCAAGGTTATCATGTTTATTAGTAAGTCAATTATAAGTCAAGTGCACTCTTGCTAGTCGCCTCTTTTATTCCCATATTTTATAATACTAACCCAAAAAGGGAAATTGTTCACATAGGAATTAGCTTAATCATTGGACTTGGTTCATGGCAGGAGTGCAACATAATCAGAGGTTTACTTGGTGAACTAATCAATAAGTCAAGCGATAGCATAACTATAAGTACGATTCATAAGACTTTCTAGAGCTATCCATATCATGAAAACAAGATAATCAATTAAGTATACATATTATTCAACCATCATCGTATACATACACCGACAATCAGGTTTAACTATTGTAATATTAATAATGTGATTTAGACATTCATCAAATATCTAGGTCACTAGGGAATTTCATCGTTCAAGATTAAGGTAGGTCAAGTCCCACAACTAAATCCGAATAATGCCAAAGTTCACTTCTACAAGGCTAATTTCTACTTGGAATTAGTATAGGTATATAAATCACACCATAAGGCCTTATCAATCATTACTAGGCCTATAAGGGAAAATCCTTTTCAAGTATTCTTTCTAAGTCATCTCAACACTAAGTCTATTCCATAACTAGTCATATCTAGGTCAACATACTCTAAAGGTTAGCCAATAACATCATTTACAACTATTAGAGAAACTAGAGTATCTTATATTATTCATGAGACTCCAAGTAGAACTACCTAAGGTTCTAGGCTAAAGGTCAAGCATTACAGTTTACAAGTTTAATAGTCTACAATAATCAATTAATCCCAAGTATCAACAATCATCCATTTTGTCATCTAAGACACCTCCCAATCTCACAAGATATCAATAATTATAATACAATCAAGCTTAATCTATCTATAAGTAAGCCTAACCTACCTCGAGTCCAATTGCTCACGAAACAACAAGCTTTGCCTTACCTTTTATTGAAATGTTTTCTTCCATAAGCCAAGCTATCAACAACATAATCTAATAATCATTACAAGAACAAAAACACCCATTATGGCACCATTATGCCATGGGTCCAAAATGACACCAAACCCTCAAGTGGGTGCCACCTTTGGAAAATAAGTTTTCGAGACCAACCCATTGTTCAAACATTATTAGGGATCTATAAACCTCAATAAATTTGAATAAATCAATCATATTTGTGGCTACAATTGAGCTTCAAAGACTTAGGATTTTTGGGTATAGAAATCAAGAAATTAATACCAAATTTTAAGAAATCTTACCTTAGATTTGTAGCAAAAATTGATAACACAAGTTATTGAAGATCCTAATCAACCCACAAGACTCACTTTTAAGTCAAAAATCTTTTATGATTGCTAAGGTTCTCAAAGAAGAGAAAAAACACCCAAAAAATCAGCCCAAAGATCCTTTTATACGAGTTTAAATGGGCTCGCAAGGTCAAAACTTATTTTCAACCTCCTCGGCTCATTCTGACTCTATTTTTCACAAACAAATAATGTAACCCCACTAAATTTGACATTATGGACTCATTGGTGAGTTGTATTTTCCATCTAAGGTTATTTAAGCCACTTGTGGGTCCCACACCTATATATTCTAATTTTTAAATTTTCAACTAATGGGTCAAAATGATCTTGGGTGCTGTGGGATCTGAACTAAGAGCATGCCTATCCTAAAATTGATATTACATAGCTACTGGAATAGTCAAAATTTTCATCCAAATCATTTTACTGATGTTTTTGCTTGGAAGCCATTTGGAATCGACAAAGACTTCTAAATGAGAAATTGATTCTAAAAACCAATGAACTACTTGATAACTGAACTATCAGTTACAGAATGTCATAAATAAAGTTGGGCAGCTATGGAAAAGCTTTGATGGTGAAAAATAAGTGGGAATATAAAAAATGACTTGAAGGGTCATTACATTCTTCTTCTTGTAGTTCATCGAGATTCTTCATTTGAAATACTTGGTTTGCCTAATTTCCTTGTTCTTGACATCTGGAGGTATGGAAAGTTTGAACCTCTTAAACTAAAACTGCCTCTTGGACCTTTCTTTACGGCTCAAGGAAGGGCAGTCAAATTTAGTGATAGGATCATTCCTTCTGCGTACTCGATAAGGTCTAGATTGCTTTGGATGATCTTCTTCAGTACAGATCTTAATTTTCATATATTATCCAAGGTTTGAAAGATAGCCAACCTAATGTAGCTCGCATATCTGCAGAAGACTTCCTGTAGGATCCTGATGTTGAAGGTAAAGCCCTGAGATATGAGATTAGTTTTATTATTCATGATCCCAAGTGCGTTCCAGCATTTTCTAAGAATTTTGGAGAATCTGGAGGTATGCTCTGATAGTATCATGTATTTTCCTTATTCAGACAGATTTTTCATTGCAATCCAAATGTAGAAGTCTTGGATTCTTTGAGGCCAAGGTAAAATCATGACATCATCTAGAGTAAAGATATGGAATCAAGTTCCAACAATTTTATTTGGAATTTTCATTGGTCTTGGCTTTATTTCTGGGATCGAATCATTGGTTATCCCATCTTGGTCATCGAATAATTCAAAGACCTTAGGCTCTCTAGAGAGATTCATGAACATTAACAGATAATCTTCTTCAGGGGATTGGATTGATGGTTCAAGAGCATCTAATTAATATTTATTATCTAGGATATATTCATCAGGGTGGAAGGCATTATCAGTTTAGGAACGTACACCAATAGAATTAGTATTAGATGATTGTTCACTAATGAGAGGCTGTGGTTGGCCATTAATAAGGAAAGGCTGGATGTCCTAGATGTTCCATCTTCTGTATTAAGAATATATTCAGTAATATTGTTTGTGTTAGGATGAGGGCCCTGCGGAACCTCATCTTTGGCTTACTGTTGGATAGATATTGCTTCAACTAAGAGTCAATATACCCTATTAACTTTTCTAGATTTAGGACATGCTCTTGTCAAGTGTCACTTACCATGGAATATGAAGCATTTGCTTGCCCAAATTTCTCCTTTTGGAGGATCTGGTGCTTTTGCAAATCATGGGTTCATCATCCGACAATTTACGTTTTTCGTTTTGTCAGTACTGTATGTACCTCTTTTTATTTTCTTAACATTTTTGTAGTTGGGAGACCTGTCTATCTTGAAAAATATATCATTATGTGTCACATCAGCATTGATAAATTTTTTATGTTCATCCATTATGGTGTTACTGAATGAAATTCCTTATACTTCTCGAGAGGATATAGAGGATGAGAGTGTGTGGGAAGATGACTTTTTGGTACTGTCTCATCATCCTTTGGGATAGAAGGACATGGAGCAACTTGATTGATGGTGATTAAGTTAGCAATTTTGTTGTTGTCCTCAAGAAGTCTTTATTTCAAAGAATCCCATTCTATGTTGTTGAATTATTGGTCAGGGATTTGCAAGGGATCATCTAAAATAGTGTGATTAGATTCGAAGGATGAGAATTAGGTTTATGTCATTAAAACTTGAGATCAACATATTTTCTAGATCAACTGACTGGGCATTCATGTCCTATTGTTATTCTTTTGTAGAGCGGTTCTAGACTATTCTCTGAATATGAGGAACATCAGTTGCTTTTAGTACGAGTTTGGTGATATCAAGACTATGTTTTTAGTTTTCATAAGATATTAGGTTGCGAACATGGGTATTGATGGGCTGATAAGGTTGTGGCTTTTATGTTATGAGGGATACTTTTGTGGTGTTATGGGAAATAATAATGTATTTGGCCTGAAGTTTTGCGTTTGTTATGGTTCAAGTATACTATACTTCAGGTGTTGGATTTGGGCTTTCAAGGAATTAGTTTCTTTTTCCTGCTGGCTTAAGAAGTAAGATAGTGAGGTTCCTGGTGGACATAAATTATATTGTAAGGTTTTGAGTCGGTGTTTTAAAATTTTGATATGTCTATCATGCCGTGATGATAGGATATCACTCTTATTTTTAAATTTTGGAGCACAACTTGGTTTATCCTTTACAATATTATGGTTTGGTGGGAAAACATTCATGTGAGTAAATTTAGAAGGTAATATCACGAGCATCTGAAGCTCGGGATCCTTTCTGGTATGTGGAGCCATGAATTTATATTCAGTATGTTGTACATCATACTTGTTGCAATTTTTGCATTCGTACTTAATCCTTATTGGGTAATGTCCTAAAAAAGGGCATCTGCACCACATCAGGCTACGATCCTCATGATTGAATTATTTATCCAGTTATGTTCTTTCATGAAGCTAGTAAGGAACCAAAAAATAATTTTTAGGTACTTCACATCTAGAAGGTCATCACTTGGTTTGTGCATAGGGATGTAAGTTGTTTTATGTGGCTTTTTGAGAGGGGAGTGGTCAGAATCATCAATGAACTATAGAGGCTGAGGATTGTGTCAACTTCTCATATTTTGTAACCTATGAAGCTGGACTATTTTTGACCAGTTCATCCCTAGATATGTGTCTCAGGATCTTACTGCACTTTATGATTCCGTTGGCTACATTTATGTTTAGGAACATAGAGGTTTCACCATTTGGAGGAGATAAGTTCATACTATAGTTTTGAAATTACTAAGCCATTTGGCAATGTAGAGTTACTTGAAAGGAATCTCTGGCCTATAGAAATCCAAAGATCTAAACTTGGATCCTCAACGCCTTCATCTGATATGGATTAAATAAAGGTACATGGAAATTAGGGAATAAGGTGACAAGGACTATCCTGGAATCCAGGGTAATCTCTGATGTACCCAAATTTGCATGTTGGTACTTGTTGAATCTGCTATCAAGAAGGGAAAAACATGCCATTACTGTATAGCCTTTTCTTCCATGATATGTCAACGCAATTTGTACATCACCAATATGGAGCTGAGTAAATCCAAGGCTTTTACATTGTTGTGGAAAGTCCTTTGGAATTTGTAGGGATATGAGCTATTCATCCTGGATTATAACAATAGGGTGATGGATAATTTTGTTACAACAATATATTCTTTAACTCCCTTTGGCTTATTTTAAACCATAGTGTGGATCTTCATCCGTGGATTGCATATCTTCTTAGCAATAATAGAATAGGGGTTCTGTAGGGGTAGATATGTGGTGGTTAATTGATCTTTTAGTGGTAACACATCTACTCCATATAGGTAGCTATATCTACATGATAATGTATCACTCTGAGTGGTTGAAATATTTATCTTGGCAAAATGCTTACATGAACTAGATGAGGAAGATGATGAAGACATTGAAATAAACATAATTTTGTTATTTTCAGGACTATAAGGACCCAATATATTTGTTCTAAAATCTATGGAAAGTAACTATGAAAGAAATATGTACAAGACTTTGGTTTTGTCAACTAAAAAGTAAGGACTATAGTAATGGAAATACTATGACTCAAAATTTACAGAACTTTGATTGTAATAATGGAAAATGATAGACTATGGACTATTTTTATTTATAGTTTCTTGTACTTTTTTAATCTTATTTGAAACTATTTTGGATTGTTTTCTTTGAACCAAGGGTCTATCAAAAAAAAATATTATGTTGTCGTCTTTTTATTATTCTATTTTGTTTTTTGAATTTGTGAGATATTGACCAAATATACAAAGAGAGGAGAAGAATGCACAGAAAGTAATTAAAGAAGAAACAAAGTGATATGATATGGTATCCTCCAAGGTGATTTAACTGTGTGCTCAGTTGAGCGTTTAGTTTGAAAAACCTATCATAATCCTTTAAGCTGGCGATGACTACTTTTTGTTGTTTGTTGATACTTATAATCTTACTCTATAAGGAGTATACTGAAAAATAGTTCAAAGTAAGCTCTTATAGAAATTGTACCACTTTGGAGCTAGGAGAATAAATTTATCTCTGTGATTAATTACCTAAAGAATATATCTTTTAGTTGCTTATAACTTTTTATATCATTCTTGTTTTGCACCAGATTCTTTCTTAATTGGTAATCTTGTTTATTACCCTTTTAGTTTCTTATCGTTTGAGTTTGGGTATTGTTTTTTAATTCTTGTACTTCAATGATTATTGTGTAGAGAGTTTTTATTAGAAAAAGTTTGTCTACCTTATCAAGGTAGGGCTAAGGTATGCGTGAATATGTTATTATTTTGGTGTTCATAAGAAATTATCTTTTATGCACCCATTAATAATGTGTTTCCTTATAACTCAATTAGTATCTATATTTTTGAATTCCTATGTAGTATATTAGTATGACTTTTATTTAGAGCAAAGTTGTAACACCCGAGTGTTTTGACATGTAAATAAAGCTAAGAATAATTCCATGTGACACTTAGATCGAGAATAGACCACTTTAGGATGGGTTCCAATAGGTTGGGGATGATTTTAGATGAGAAAATAGGTCGTGAATCAGAAGGAGAACCCCAGTTGATAGCCCCGCACCGTGAGGGACGCCGCGGGAGGCCAGTGCCTCATCTACATGGAGGACCCCACTCCATAGGGGCCTAAATCATGCTAGGGGTTTCACTGTGAGGACCCTACCTCGTGATGGAGGTTGTGCCTCGAGTCTCTTGCCTTGCGTTAGGGATTGTGCTGCACCTCCCCTCCTTTTGTCGACGACACATTATTTTTAATGATATTATAAGTGTGTTTAAGTTATTTTATCCAATTAAAATGTCCCCCACACCCCCAAAACATTCCTAATCCAATAAAAGTTATTTCTAACACTCAAATAACATTCTTACTTTTCCCAATTCACAAAAGAGAAAGAACTATCTAGGGTTCAAAATTTAAGGCATTAGAAAAAGTAATCTTCGAAATTCCCATCGTTAGAAGATATTTAGAACGATCTAAAAGTTATGGGGTTTGAATCTATATTTTTCTAAACTCCTTTTAGTGTATAATCATGGGATTTTGTTTAAGTTACAAGATCATGGTATCAATCCATGTTTATGTCTCAATTATGAACTTTTACTAAGTATATATGATTTATTGTGGTTGATAAAGAAAACGGGGATTTGAGTATTTATTTTACTTAATTACCCATCCCATGTGTGAATGGTTTTGCAGAGTACTATTTGTGTTATTTTTATTTCTATTTTTCTATGGTGTTTATTTGAGTGCAATTGAAAGGGGTGAATTCTCCGAATGTTTTCACAAGATTCACTAATGTGAAGTGTCTTTTCCTAAACCATCCCATGGATTTAAAGAGAATTATTATTTTGACCCTTAAATTATTTTATGGTGGTCAATGATGTATGACATGTAAGAGATGAAATAAAAAGTACAAAATGTCTAGTGTGACTTGCAAGTCTTGGTATCACGATACTAAATCAGACAATTGCCATTCAGTCTACAGACTAAGGTTTAAGAAAGATTATGTTTACAAAAAGGCTAAAATATGGGTATAAAGTGATTTATGTGGCTAACTAAGAAGGTATGGGTTTGAAAGATCCATATCCCAAAATCATGTTTTGCTGACACGAGATTTATTCTTTTATGAAAACGGATAATCATTGTATATTTGCTTTATGATTTGCTATTCCAGACTCAACACTCCAATTCTTACGGCAAACTTGGATTAAAGACTAAGCCAACGAGTCAAAGTTGAACCATACATATCCCATAGGGTTTTTTAGACCATGTCAGGAATTCAACCTAGATCAAAATTATAGAAATTAGAATTACGTTTCAGAAATCAAATTTTGAATCAAAACTGATCTGAGGTGGATTTATGCACCTTAATGATGTTATCCTAGCTTATTTAACCTTGTTTTGAGGACTTCTTGTGTGATTAATAAGTCAATGATAATATAAATAAGCATATAAGTGTTTAATTACTTGATAATAATGTTCAAGGTGTAGTTCAAACAAGTTTGGATTCAAATTGATCATTTAGAGTTCATACGAGAAAACTAGTGTTACTAGCTTAAGCTAGGTGTTCTAGTTGATTGTGATGAATTCTAAGGTATATAATGAGTTACTAATGGTATTATTGTGTAATTATGTGTGAAAAAATTTCTTGTAGTTTTTAAAGTACAATTGAATCAAGCCAAGAGTCAAAACTAATTGAAAGATCAAAAGGGGGCAAAACTAGTATTCTTAGCATAAGTTTCTATTTCGTCATCTTGGATGTTGTGTTTTTTTTTTTTAGCTCTAATTTGTTGTGTTTAATTATATAGGATGCTTGAAGATTTTATTATAATGATATATACAGGATACACAAGCTTCAAATTAAGTGTAAATAACACAAAAAGGCATAGAATGGATCAATAAAAGCACAAGACAAAACTTGACGTGAATTGGACACCTTGGATGTCAAGGGAGTATCGCGGACCAAAGAAAGGGACAAATGGCGTGTTCCATACACCAGGAGATTCATAAGGGACGTAAAAAAGTATTTCTCTATTATAAGAGCATGTCTCACAGCTAGACATAGAAAATTAACCCCGCGACATGGCCTAGTGGAAAAACTCAGCAGTTTTGTCCTCCTATTAATAGGACACTTGTACTTGATGTTATACACCTTGTATGACTTTGAAACTTGTAGAGGGGATGGAAAACACTTCAATTAGATTTTAATTCTTTTAATTCATCTTTTTAATGGGCTTTATCATGTTTTTATTCATCTTGATTACAACTATGTCCATGAGTGGCTAAAAGCCCTATTCCAGGGTTAATGCCAAGAACATGATTGCTATTTCTTTTATTTTATATGTTTTTGATTTCTTATAATATTTGGTTGTTTATTTATCTTTTTTATAACTATTTTAAGGATTATCTACCCTTAAGATACATCCATTGTCGACTTTGTGAGCCCAGGAGGGGGAATAAGAAGATAGAATATGGGGATAGATAGAACAAGGTTCTTATTCTTTTATAAAATAAGGAATTTGAATTAATGACTAGGATAGGTATATACCTAGAAGCCTTGTTTGGTTATCATGTAGGATGATAGATTCATGCATCTAATTTAATTATTACATCCCCACTCAACGATGTAGTTGTAATGTCCAAGTTAGGTAGACGATTGGAGATTGGGAGACTATGTTCATGCAAAAAAACCCTACGAATTATCAACAAAGATAAGTAATCTAACGAATGAAGTTCATTAGCATAGTATGATTGTTCACAGCGTCTTAACCCTGGGTTTTGATCCATTTCTTTTCCAAAGTCTTTACTTTTCTCCATTATTTTAGTTTACAAACTTTCAAAACTCTTTTCTGTTATATTGCACCACTTTTAATCTCAATAGTTGAACTTGACTTATATAGTTGTGGATACAAGTCTCTTAAGGATCAATATTCAAATTTATTTAAGGCTACTGTGTTACTTGGTGAGACCACGTACACTTGTGTGTGTGCTTGGGCGCAATAATTTTTTGATGCCATTGTCGGGGACTTATAAATTGGCAACTATTTTTGTTTTAGTTTTACTATTTAGATTTCTTTGGTTATTTACACTTGTTCTTGGTATTGAATTTGTAGGAAACAGGTTTGCAGTCTAGTAAGCTGGAAAAGGATAGGGAATAGGTTGAACTAACCCCAAACCTAAGGAATGCTTTCTCCAATTAAGGAGAGAAGCAGTCCTTCTCAACCACATCCCATAAATTCAAGAGGAACAAGACAATCCTGCTCTCATGGATAAAGATAAACTAGCTTACAGGATAATTCATGAAATGGCAATCCCACTTATGATATATTTAACCTTACCTTTTCAAAAATCGGCTGCTAGAGGTAACTTTGAGCTGAAATAGAACATGGTGAAGCTTTGATTAGTAGATGAAAATTTATGGGGCTTTAACATAAAGATCCATAAGTCCACCTACGGAACATTTAGAGATCAGTGACACATTCATCCCTACAGGTGTGTTAACTAACTATATTAGGTTGGCACTTTTCACCTTTACACTGTTAGGGGAAGCAAAGAAGTGGTTGAACACTGAGCCAACAAGTTCAATCACAACCTGGGATGACTTAGCCCAGAAATTCCTTATCTGATTGTTTAAATCTGATAAGATTATGAAATTGTGCAGTGAAATTGTGAGCTTCAAACAAAGGTCAGATGAGAACTTATATCATGCTTGGGAGAGATTCAAAGCTCTTCTTCGGGACTGTCCATATCATCATCAGTCCAATGAGGTATTAGCTCACACTTTTGTTAAAGTGCTTGATCACAACACTAAAATTTTACTAGATTCAGTTGCAGGTGGACAAGCATTGGAATTAATGTATAATGAGATATATACTTTATCAAATCGGATTGCACAAGGAAATTCTAAATGGCATTCTGACTCAAGAAATGCTACAAAGAAAATTATAAGAGTGTCAGAAGTGGATCAGTTTATAGCCATATCCGCTCAGATTGCTGCATTATAAAATCAGCTAACTACTCAGTTCAACAATATGAAATTGGATTATACACAGCCTACAGCTATAGTGAATAAAATTCATCAAACACCTACTTGGTGTGAGGTTTGTGGTAATAATGGTCATTCTGTAGTCGTGTGTGTTGCCAATCATGAATCTGTGATTTTGATAGACAATGCTCAAATTATAGGAATGCCTACACTAAAAAATGAAAGACTCAACCACTAAATCCATCATAGAACAACCAACAATAGTAGTTTCAGCAGCCATAGGTTCAAGGAAATCAGGCCACTAGTAATATGGAAGAGATGCTAAAATAAATTTTAGCGGCTCAAACATAATTGGCGTCAGATATAAAAAGTCAGCAGACCATTACAGGAGTCAAAAGATTATCACAAGGAGCTTAGATTTGTAGGGTGGGCAATTATAGAAGGTACAAAATACCTGGCCTCAAGGTGGTTTTCCAAGTGATACTGAAAATCCCAAATAAGTAATGGCAATCACTTTGAGGAATGGTAAAGAGCTCAAAAAAAACCTCCAAAGAAAACTAAAAAGGTATATGTTGCTTTGGTTCCTAAATAGGTAGATGATAGAGTTGTTGAAAATTCTAGAAAGTCTGAGTACTCGAAAACAAAAGTTGTTGAAAAGGTGAATAAGAGACCACCACTACCTTTCCCATAGAAGTATATAAAGGCAAATAAAGATGCATGCTTAAAAAATTTCTCTGACACGTTAGAGAGCTTCATATTAATCTTCATATTTTAGATATTTTGTAGGGAATACCCAAGTATGCTAATTACTTAAAGGATATGGTCACTAACAAAGTTAAGTTGCAGGATATCAAGACCGTAGCACTCACTGAGGAGTGAAGTTCTATGGTGATGCAGAAGATGCCCAAAAAGCTCAAAGAACCTAGGAGATTCACTCTCCCATTTCAAATTGGCAATAAAGAGGTAGTCCGCACACATAGTAACTTTGGGGAAAACATTAATTTGATACCTCAACACTTTAGGATTGGGGAAGCTGAGACTAAGCTTTATGTTACAGCAACTGGAAAACAAGACCATTGACCATCCTAAAGGAGTCATAGAGTATGATCTTATCAAGGTTGGTAAGTTTATTATTCCTGCTAACTTTATTGTTTTAAATTTTCGGCCAGATGAAAAAGTACTAGTCATTTTGGGACATCCATTCTTGGTGATGGAAGGAGCATTGTTAGATGTAAGAGAGGGCACACTCACAATGAGCCTGGATGATAAAGAGGCAATTTTCATAGTGTACAAACCACTCAACACACTATCCCACGACAAAGATTTATGCACGATAAGAGTGATTGAAAGGGATAAGTGTGGGGTGGTGAAGTCTATTCCACAAAAGACCTTTTCAAAATTTCTTATTGAGCATCCCAAGCCACCAATACCCAAGCCTGAAATGATGCAAATTGATGAGCCTAAAAAGGCTATTGTTGAAAGAGCTGCTGACCTTAAGATTTCACACTCAAGATGTCATAAATGACTAAGAAGATGACGTTCAAGTGGGAGGAAGAGGATGAAGGAAAATAGATAAGTCACACATTGGTTCGTGCCGTGACACTAAATTATGTGCTACTTGGGAGGCAACCCAAGTTAAGGTATGTTTTATTTTAAGTATTTTAGTTTTTATTTCATGTAGTTGTTGTTTTTCTTGAGTCACAGGTTGATAGGATGCCTGAATACCAGAAAACCTAAGCTAAGGAGCATGGTGAAGACTAAGTGTGGGGTCCCCGATCCCCTTTGATGTATAAATATGTTACTAGCTAGTCCTAGATGCATCATGGAGTATTTCTGCCTCTACTTTCAAGTATACTTTGGGGACAAAGTAGAATTTTAAGTGTGGGGTGGGGAAATTCCCAGTTTGAGGGTAATTTTAAATTTTTTTGTGTTAAGAATAAATAATATATTATTATTAGTGCTATATTTGACTGTACGATGCAAGTGTTTTGATTGTATAGAGCATGTTGATTGTGTGAATGACTATTTTTTAGACTCCTAGGATCATGATTATGACTCTTGTACTTGTTGGCTTAAAGTTGAATTCATGTGATTGTTTGGTTAAGAGTCTATGGTGATCTTTCTTGAGTTGAGCATGTTCCATGCGTATGTAAGTTGTTTGTATATTCCTTGTTGTATGTGATGTCTATAACTTGCCTAGTGTGTTTGCAAAGAGAAATAAAGAGTGTGGATTAAGGAGATGACATAAGCATTTCTTTGATAGCCATGTTTTATACCTTTTTTTACTTGCCCTTGTGCATTATCCTAGTTAAACCCCATTGAGCCTTTAGATTTTTCTTTTGCAGCCTCATATATAGTCTAATTCCCTTCTTTGATTGACCTTAATTTGATCCAAATCTCCTAAGCACTTTAGTGTAAACTTCATTAAGTTAAGGAGTTAAAAATTCAAGTAGGAGAAAGGTGAAATTGAATCCCCAAAGTGATAGTTATTGGTGTGTAAAAATTGTTGTGTTGTGGTTGGGAGTTAGAGAAATTTGTACTAAAGAGATTCCCATTTTTATCCTAGTCGTGTTACAATGAACTTGTTTTGGCCATGGTCCTCCTTGGACATTATACACCTCATCTAATATAATTGCTTGAGGGTGGCTATTATAGGGATTTGTAACATACAATGGGTGTGAAGAAGGGTAAAATAGAACGATGTGTACATAGCATACTCCCACCATAGTGTATACGAATGAGCTTAATTAGATGGGGAAAAACAAAAGATAGGGGTAAACAACAGTGGTGTAAAGCTGGTTGTTAGAGATTGGTCTTATTTGTATAATGTGATATGTTAAAGCTCTTAGGGAAGATAGCTATTATTCTTGGCTAAAATAGTTTCTACCTATCCCTTAGCCTATATTACAACCCATAAAGACCTATTTAATTCTACGTTTTAACATTCTAACATTAGCGGAGTACTACACTAAGGGAAAGCATTTGGTTCAGCTTGTGTAACATATAAATTACTTGTGAGAGTAAGCGCAATTTGATTCTTGTACCTATTCTGTTATAAACTTCATTTATGTAAGTTCTTAGGGGTAACTGTCTTATTGTGAGGGAACATGTTTGATGATAGTTAGATGAATTGTATGAAGTATTTGATTAAACAATATGTATGATTTTTCCAACTAGGTGAGTCAATTCTTGAGTCTATGATGTTTTGCAGTGGTGTTCTCAAACTGTCAATTCTGTATGTTACATGCTTAGTGTAGAAACTTGCATTCTGTGTAGTCATTGTAGTACTATCTTTAGTGTCTTGCTTGTAGTATAAGTGTGGGGTTACCTCAGCTTATGATACTTAGAGTAAAGAGTTGTTTGAGGACGAACAAGGCTTTGAGTGTGGGGTGATGATCTGAGGTGGATTTATGCACCTTAATGGTGTTATCCTAGCTTATTTAGCCTTATTTTGAGGACTTATTATGTTCTTAATGATTCAATGATGATATAAATAAGCATCTAGGTTTTTAAGTACTTGATAATAATGTTTAAGGTGTAGTTCAAACAAGTTGGGATTCAAATTTTGATCATTTAGAGTTCATACGAGAAAACTAGTGTTACTAGCTTGAGCTAGGTGTTGTTCTAATTGATCATGATGGATTCTAATGTGTATAATGAGTTAATAATGGTATTATTGAGTAATAAAGTGTGTAATAAATTTTTTATAGTGTTTAAATTACATTTGAATCAAGCCAAGAGTCAAAACTAAGTGAAAGATCAAAAGGGGCAAAACTAGTATTCTTAGCTTAAGTTTCTAGTTCGTCATCTTGGATGTTATGTTGTTTTGATCTCTAATTTATCGTGTTTAATTATATAGGATGATTTGTGAGTTGATTATGATGATATATTAAGGATATAAAATCTTCAAATAAAGTGGAAACAACACAAAAAGGCTTGGAATGGATCAATGAAAGAATAAGAAACAACTTGACGTGAATTGGACACCTTGGATATAAAGGGTGGTCTCGAACCAAAGCGATGTCCAAATTGTTCATTCCATACACAAGTAGATTAATAAGGGACCCAAAACAGTGTGTATCCATTAGAAGTGCGTGTTTCTAATCTAGACGTAGAAAATTAACCCCGCAACATGGCCTAGTGCAAAAACTCGGCAGTTTTGTCCTCCTATATTTAGGACACTTGTACTTGATGTTATACACCTTGGAATACTTTGAAACTTGGATATGGGCTGTAAAAAACATCAATTAGGGTTTTTATTCTTTTACTTCAAATTTTTAATGGATTTTATCATGTTTTTATTCATCTTGATTACGACTATGTCCATGAGTGGGTAAAAGCCCTATTCTGGGGTTAAGGCCAAGAACATGATTACTATTGCTTTGAATTGATATGGTTTTTATTGATTATAATATTTGGTTGTTTGTTTATACTTCTTATAACTATTTTAAGGATTATCCACCCTTATGATACATCCATTATCGAGTTTGTGAGCCCAGGAGGTGGAATAAGAAAATAGAACATGGGGATAGATAGAACAAGGTTCTTATTCTTTTATAAAATAAGGAATTTGAATTAGCGACTAGGATAGGTATATACCAAGAATCCTTGTTTGGTTCACATGTAGGATGATATCTTCATGCATCTAATTTGATTATTACATCCCCGCTCAACGATGTACTGTAATGTCCAAGTTAGGTAGACGATTAGAGGTCGGGAGACCATGATCATGCAAAAAAACTACGAATTATCAACAAAGATAAGTAATCTAACGAATAAAGTTCATTAGCATCGTATGATTGTTCACAGCATCTTAACCCTGGTTTTTCATCCATTTCTTGTCCAATGTCTTTACTTTTCCGCATTATTTTAGTTTACTTTTAGTTTACAAACTTCCAAAACTCTTTTGGTTACATTGTACCACTTTAATCTCAATAGTTGAACTTGAATTAGATATTTGTAGAGGTATCGATATTTGACTTTATTTAAGGCTACTATATTACTTTATTTAGACATCCAGTTCCTTTTAGTTTTATGATTTAGCTGGGGCCTTGTCCTTGTCTAGACAATTTATTCGTTTGTAGAGGGTTCGTAGATTGGGTTTGATAGACGTTCTATTATGACATTGTTGATGGAGTTTTTTTATAATATTTACGCAAACCATATTATGTTTTTCGCACTTAATATGAATTATGCTATTGATAATATTTACCCAAACCATATTATGTTTTTCGCACTTAATATGAATTATGCTATTGATAGAACGCTAAGGAGTTTCTAGGTCCTTCATGGTTTGAGATATATGTTGCAATAATGTCTAAGCTAGGGTTGTGACAAGATAGGTATCAAGCATAATTGAGGGACCTAGGGTATCTATGAATCCGTGTAGAGTTGAGTTCCTTTTATAGGTATGTAGTGCATCACACTTATAAGGGGGAGGTTACTAGGAATTTTGGAAAGTTTCCCTTTCTTCATGTTCTAGTTTGTGCTAGAGAGTCTAGTTGCAATGGAATTCTCCTAACTTCTGAATTTCTTCATTTCAAATCAAGCCTCCACGAAGATCTAATGGTTATAGAAACTTAGTTGGAGCTTCTTCCACTAATAGGAAAAATTCTGAGGAGGTTTGCCCTACCCATGGGATGCAAACTCGGTATAGAGCTCATACTCCTGACTTCACTACTCCACCTGGGGTTACACTAGCCCCAACTAGTATATAACACCCCAAAATCTAACTCCCGAGATTCCACACGGTGCTCCAAAGTATAAGTAGCCATAAGCTAACCCTATCTGCTATCTACTAAATCTGAATCTCAAAATAAGGGAAAATTAACATGAAAACATAATAAATGTGGAATCTTATCTAAAGCATACAAATCTCACAAGTATTGGTAAAATAATACTGAAAAATCTAGATACAAAATCAAAAGTCTAAACTGAATCTAGTAGTCCTGCAAGCCTCTACTGACTGAATTGAGAGTCACTGGGACAGGCCCCAGCTGACTCAAACTGTCTGAAATGAATACTAAACCATCTACTAAATTAAAAAAAAAAAGGAAATCTAAATAGCTAAGTCCTTGAACTATGAGGGCTCACCAACTATAGAGATGTAGATGAGATGCTCGAAAATCACTCACACTGCTGAGACTGAGCACCTAAACCTACATTATGAGACAATGTAGCATATAGACGTATATGTGGATCAGTACTTTGATGGTGTACTGAGTATATATGGGTGAATGTAATAAGTAAACGATATCATCACAATTTATAAAATCATGCATACTAAATGTAAATAACTCACACAGGCTTGAGTAATCTAAAATCTGAAGATCATAAATCATGACCAATAAAGCATATAATATGAATCTTGTGAGCCATTACATCTGGTTCTAAAATTTGTTCTTTTCTGAAAACTACCACATTATCTTGTCAACTATAGGGGAAATACTTCATCTCAACACTTTAAGAAATCTTAAATTCCATAGCTTTCAAAACATATACTTTTATCTTAAGGCTTTCAACCAATAGACTGTTTTAAGAGTAGGGGACTTCTTTTGGGAGGTTCTTCTAACCGACATATATCATGTAAGCATTCATGGAGTCCAATGTCTTACCCATGTTGGGGAGAGCTGTTCTACCCTTGCCATCAGAATAGAACTTGTTATCTTAGTGATCACAATTTTAGTCATCCACATAGAAGTGGGAATAATCTTAATACTATGGTGGCACGTAATTCTGGGGAATGAAACCTCGGTAACATACCCATCTCGGTGCTAAATACTACTCCTATTCTTATGCTCAGGATCTTAAGAAATCCACTTCAAAAATAGCTCAAGAGTTTACAATAAAACCAATTATGATTTTCTTTCTTTAAATCTCAAGTCATATGAACAATGTGGATTCTTTATCTTAGCTTAGGACCAAAAGGACAAATCTTTATCAAAAATGTGATAATAATCTTATCATAGGGTGCTCATGGCACAAACGATCTTGAAATAGCAATCTTTAATTAGGACTTAATAACCTATGCTTCAAACTCATGTAAAATCATAGCAAAACATCATGCTCAATATGCTTCTTGAAAATACTTCAACAATATCAAAATAATAAAATCAAGAATCTCAATATCATGTTTAAACTCAATTGGGAAAATCTTGAAAATCACATTATACGCATAATTATATGAAAATAGTCATGCAATTCAACTTTCAATCACTTGAAATCTCATAAGCTTGTAAATAACAACAATGGATATAAACCCTAACTTGAATTTCATGAAAAATCATATAAAATTCAGTAAAATTTGAATTAAAATAAGTTTTAGGCACAAGGACAAAAGAATTGTCCTTGTTCATAACCCCACATACCTCAATTGATGATCTTAGATGCTAGAACTTGAATCTTGGATCTCTATTGATTCTTTGGAGATGAATTCTTTGAGTTCTTGAGTTGGGGATTAAATTACCTTGGAGAATTAATTGAGAAATTGGGTTTCTTGGAGAAGGAGCTTTGATGATCTAGGGTTTTCTTTTGAGAGAAAGTGGATGAAATAAGCATAAAGTGCTTTGGAATATGTTAAATCTTGTGTTTTGGATGGATTGGGGGCTTAGGAATTGACCAAAATGCCTCCATTAAGCTTTTAAATGAAACTAAAAAATGCACCATTTTCCAAACTGGGTGGCCACTGCGACGCGCCACTATCATGGTGGCTCACTGGAAAGTGGACGAATGGGAACTGGGCTTTCACCACAATGTGCCACAATCGCAGTTCCTTTTAGTTTGCCATTTTGGCCACTAGCGCGACGCGCCAATATCGCGAAGGCTCACTGAAAATTGACAAATGGGAAATTAACCCTCTCCACAATGCACTAATATCATGGAGGTCCACTGGAATTTGCCAATTATAAATTTTTCCTTTCCTACAAGGCACCAAGTGCCCAGGTGGCACACTGTCAACTTAAAAATGCCATAACTCCTTCACCGAGTGTCAAATTTGGGCGAATCTTATATCGATGGAAATTTTATTCAATTTCCCACACAATGGGAAGTCTAAATATGAAAAATTCCACATATAATAAATATTATTCATTTTTGAAGCTATCTCTTAACGTCTTAAGAATGAATTTTAAGCTAAGAAAGTTTGGAGTATCACAATATCTCCTCCTTGGGAACATTCATCCTCGAATGTTGCTAGTTAGATTAAGAATATTGGGGAGTCTAAGACTATAAGATAGAATGCACGACCAAAGTGACTTTTGAGTAATTCTGTGAGTGCATGAACTTACATGAGGACAACGATATAGCTGAATACATAATTAGAAAAGAACTGAATCAAGGAAGAGTATTACCTTTGGCTAAATCTGAGTTTGTGGAGAAGAGCTGATGGTACTTGACTCGCATATCAGCTTCAGCTTCCCAAGTGGCACCCTCAACAAACTGATTCCGCCAAAGAACTTTGACCAAGGAAACTTCTTTGTTCCTTAGTCTACGAATCTAATGATCTAAGATCTCGACTTGAATCTCTTCGCGTGAAAAGTTGTTCTGAATATCTGAGACTTTTAAAGAAACTACAATAGTGGAGTCACCGATGCACTTCTTAAGCATAGAGACGTGGAATACAGGATGAATGGCTGGCATGTCTGCGGGTAACTCAAGATCATAAGCTACTTTCCCAACATGACTCATAATTCTGAAAGGGGCAATATATCGGGGACTAAGATTCCTCTTTCTGCCAAATCTCTTCACCCCTTTCATAGGCGAAATCTTCAGATACACTATATCACCAACCTCAAACTCGAGGTCCCTTCTTCTCACATTTGCATATGATTTCTGACGACTCTGGGCTGTTTTCAATCTTTCTCTAATCAACTTAACTTTCTCCATAGCTTCAAACACTACTTCGGGCCCAAGAAAAGTGGCCTCACCCTCTTCAAATCAACCTAACACCCAATCTAGCCAAATGATGAACTTCTTGAGCTAACTCTTTCTTGTGACTCTCCACATGGGAAACACTGACTATGGATAAACTAATAAGGGCGTCTGCGACTGCATTGGCCTTGATAGGATGATACAACACACTCATATCATAATTCTTCAACAACTTCAACCACCTTCTCTAATGGAGATTCAACTATCTGCGGGTAAACACATACTGCAAGCTTTTTTGATTCGTGAACACATCCACATGCACACCACACAAATAATGTCTCTAGATTTTTAAAGAAAACACTACAGCAGCTAACTCAAGATCATGGGTTGGGTGATTCTTCTCATGAGGCTTAAGTTGTCTAGAGGCATAAGCTATGACCTTATCTCTCTGCATCAACACACAAACCAAACTAATTTTTGAGGCATCACAATACACTACAAAACCATCTATACCATCTGGTAGTGCTAAGACTGGGGCTGGAGTGAGTCGAGTCTTCAATTCCTGAAAACTCTTATCACAGGAATCTGACCACTGGAACTTAACTTTCTTTTGGGCCAGTCTATACATAGGAGATGCAATAGACGAGAAACCTTTAACAAAATAGTGGTAATAGCTAGCTAAAGCCAAGAAACTCTCAATGTCTTACTAATAAATAGGTCTGGGTTAATTTCTTACGGCTTCTGTCTTTTGGGGATCAGCTCTTATATAATCGACAAAATTAATATGACCGAGAAAGGCTACTGATCTTAGCCAAAATTCACACTTGCTAAATTTGGTGAATAAATGAAGATCTCTAAGGGTTTGCTAGACAATTCTCAAATAATCTACATGGTCATCCTCACTACAGGGGTACACAAGGATATCATCAATGACTACTATGGAAAACATGTCTAGATACTATTTGAACACTCGGTTCATGAGGGCTATGAAAGCTACAGGAACATTGGTTAGCCTGGAAGACATGACTAAAAACTCAAAATGACCATAACGGATCCTGAAAGTTGTCTTTGGAATATCATATTCCCTTATCTTAAGCTGATGATAGCCAAATCTAAGGTCTATCTTTGAGAAATAACTTGCACCTTGTAATTTATCAAACAAGTCATCAATTCTAGGAAAAGGGTATTTTTACTAAGATGTATCATGACCTAAAGGAGACCACAATAATTATCTCATAAAACTATAAAACTTTTGAACTTAATAAGTCACATTATTTACCAAAGGCCTAGGTTAGGAATGTACAAGAACTTCTAATGTAGACTAAGAACAATAAAATAAAAGACCAAACTTTAGCTAGATAATGAGATACGCAAAGATTGATAACAAGTACTTGCCACATAAAACCAAAAACTTTAGTCAGCCTTAACAACACTTACTTCACAAAAATGGATAAAGAGTAGTATCAGTACACCACAAATGTTGGTAGACATCATCGTCCAACTAACATCAGTTTATGCAATACCATATAGCAATATGAATCAACATAATAATCTATTACAATAGCTTCACATGAAGTTCACATTCCTTTTATAACTTTCTCATCAAGTCCAATATTTCAATTAATTTTCTTATTTTGATTTAGATCCTAGAAAGTATTATAATGCCCTTGTCTTACGTTTAATAAATTCAAAAACCATCACTCGATAGTTTTAATTCACAATAATCATTAATCTTAATTTTCTCATAATTTATTATAGATTTCTCACCCACAACCCCAAAGTTTCAGCAACAAGCACAATGGTACATTTATTTATTCTCTGAAAATTTGGAAACTAATTAATGATTTAATAAACTAGTTAGGGATTATTCATGCTATACAAATTTACCCAATAAAAAAAATCAAGTAGTTCATAACCACAAATGATAGTCATCACCTATACTAATAAAACAACAATCACAGGGACATGTAAGTCATTAATAGGCATATCTAGGTCTAAACATCAAGGGCATAAAATCCACCAAATAGAGTTATTAATGTCAAGCTATCAAGGACATATAAGTCACCAAACAGATATATTAATTAATCACAAAACTATGTTATAATAAGCAACCATACAACATATAATCCATCAAGTAGAATTATCAAAGTCATTACAGAACCAAGTTATTGTATGCAGTCATATAAAAAAACTTGGATCTTGTCCGTACTGAATTCATGATTGTATAACCTCTGCACCTCATCAGTTTATCTCTAAAAATACCAAAACTCATACTAGTAAATATTTGTACACACATTCATGACTATCTGAAGACGCACTAGGATCTATGTACTATACTAGTATGGTTCTCAATCCATCATAACAATACTATGTTGGTGGTACCTAATCCATCATAATAATAATATCATACCGGCATGATACTCGATCTATCATAATAATATTGTATCAATGTGGTGCTATTTCATTAAAATATCACTTATATATAATCTCCCATTAGACCTGAGCCACTCATAAATAGGAAAGTATATATCAAAACTGTATCTCTCCCAATCTATCACAAGTTGATCTTACACTTTACTATCTCTCAGGGTAGTACAACTAGTGTACTTCAGTAACCTATAATTATTACAACAAGTACCAATAATTTACAGGTAGTGCATACAAACATTGTCAAGTCAACAACCAATCAATCATAGGTTATGTCTAAAGACTGATCAATAATTTTATACATTGTATGTGCAAGCATTGTCAAGAAAATAACCAATCAATCATAAATTATGTCTGAATATTAATCAATAGTCTCTCAATTTGGAAATACATAAGAAACTAAGTTAAGTTTGGCTCCACATAACATCTTTAAGTGTCTTTCTGTTTTTAAGAACAACTTTATACTAAGAACCATTACGTCCAATTTCTAAGCACTATGATACATCAGTAGTTATGATTACACATTTATGAGTAACACCTTAACCCCTTGTAAAGAAATTTATCTATGTCCAATGCACATAATTAACCACAGTTTATTCACCTTTCATATGAACTTTATTAACAATCATGTTTTCCCCTTGGGACTTCAACTTATAACTCTATTTCATACAGAATGCTCAGACCATAAAGGTAACTCATCTCAAGTAAAACTACCATTTAATATCACAAAACAATTGTTTTGTCAATACTACATATCATTCTAACACATTAAGTTCTTAATTTAGGTTCGTAGATACATAGTACATGACTCATCCACTATAATTCAGATTAGGTTTATTAGAAATTAATCACATTAAGCCAACCAAATGTACTTATTATGACACATGCAATTATTCTCACATAATTTCACATATTATCAATTCAAATACCATGTTTGAAGGCCTAATCATTATTTCTCCCATAAATTCTACACAGTATATACGGATCAAAGTCTACTACTCCTAAACCATAATCTACCTCAATCAAAATCGATCAAGTCAGCTAAATTTCAAAAGCCTTGAACTCTCTCAATCCTCAAAATATTAAAAATCTTAATCAACACAAAAAAAATATAATTAATTACTTACTCTTAAAATTCAAGCCTCAGGGATTTAACCCCTCTATTTCTAACTTTTTGTATAGCCTAAGGATCTAATTAAGGTTTTTCTCAATCATCTAATTGCCCTTAACTCCCATAATTTATGATCAAGATTAAAAATTTACACTAGAAAGTATTAAGTTACATCCTTGGAGCGATTCCAGATGATAACATCTAACCTAAGCTTTGTTTCCCTAAATTGATGAAACTAGGGTTTAACCCATGAATCCGCCACAACATTTGCCCTAATAATTCTAGGTAGTAGGGAATTTAAATGTAAAAAGGTGGATGTAAACACTTATCTCAATAAGGAAATCACCTTAGCCCTATGTGAAATTGCCTCTTAGTAGTCTAGAACAAATATTTTTAGTTTAGAAATAAGACTTACGAAATTTTTTAAGTATATATGATATTAATCTACGTGTCATCTATTGAAGTGGTCACTACCTTGCTATAGAGGTGCTAATGTAGTGAACTTGGGCTCTTTATGACTGTCCTACACTATATCACTATGACAAATGCAATGATACAATGATTACTAGCAGTCTCACTTAAGCAAAAAGCATGCCATAAACAAAAACTCAAGGAAAAACTAAATCTACCCCTACTTTACAAAATAACCATCGACTTAGGATATCATTAAATTATTCCAAAATGAAAACCTCTCTGAGTAGAGTCTACAATTTTTTTACCACCCCTAAACTTCCCACGAGAAGCTATGCCACTTGACCATCTCCTAAAAAACACAAAATCTCCAAACACTAACCCAACAACCACAATTTTCCACTAAGTACACTACATCAAATTCTTATTGAAAATCATATTTTCTAAGATTTTGTTACATCTCTTACTTAGGTAAATTTTAGTAGGTTACTTACGCCTTATATAACACTATTAATAATGGAATGGGTCATTACAGCTTGAAACATGTATGATATAATTTGGTTGTCATTGGGATATGTTTTTGTTATTTGTAGAGTTCATAGAACAATAATTATCATTTGAGTATTAAGATGATACCATTTAAGGTATTGTATATAAGGAGATGAAGATCTCTCATTTGTTGGTTTAATACTTATAAGGTGATACCATGTGGTACTAATATTTTGAGAGAATTATTAATGAAGGTAAAATTCATTTAAGAGAAGCTCTTTGCATCCTAAAGTAGGTACAAAGTGTATGTGGACTAGACAGTCAAGGGTATGAAATTTGTTAATACCTTTAAACTTTTCCATGCTCAAACCATAGTTAGACCTAAAAACCTGCAAAAAATTAAAGTTCTAAACTAGTACGACTCTAGGTATGATTCATACTATGGACCACAAGTCAAGAGATGACTCGTGGTATACTACTATACTTTTTACCTTATTGCTCCTCACCACAACTCATACAATGAGTTATGGAATGAGAATATGAGTCATATAATAACTCATATAGATGGGAACCCAAAAATTATCAAAATCACTTTATGACCATGACTTATTGTTTGAGTTATGCTATTAGGTACGAGTTAAACTATAACCCATATAGACTCTTTTAAAGCAAAATCATCCAACTCAGGTCCAGTAGACCATAATTCTTAGTATGACTTGTGGTATTAACCTATAAGTCATACTTTGATTCGCTAGTGACCATTTTATAAACAATACAACATATTCTTAAGGACCACTAGTCAAACAACAACTCGTGGTACCATAATATGATTCAAACAATAACTTATGAGATGCAGGTCCAACAATTTTAAAGTCATTTTTAAAAGGGAAAATTAGTTGTTCCCCCTCTCCTAAGTCCTTTACTATGTCATTTTACATTACTTTGAAGGATATTAAAGGTAAAATAATTGATTTTTCTCTTATTGATCGATTAAATAGTCCAAAACTAGAAATGAAAAAAGGAATGCTATCCAGGTTCAAAGTCTAAGGGGTCATCTTCTCAAGTTTTCATTCTAAGTTTCTAATCAAGAATCATCCGTAATCAGGTATGTGGGATATCAGTAAGGATTACTTTTAACCCTTATGTCCCAAAACTCTAGCTTTTCATTATTATTCTTATGAGCCCATGATTTAGGGTTTATACTCATTTATGCAAACTCTATGATTTTGAGTTGTTGCATGTTTCCTTATGATTTTGAATTGTGTTAAACCAATTGTGAATGATTTTTATTGTTCAAATTCTTAACTTGAAATCCAATAAATAATTTAGCATTACTTACCATAATTAATCATATTTTAGAATAAATTAGCATGAATTGATCCTATGATCACATAAATCAGTAACAATGAGCAAGACTAGTTCCAATATTTCAAAATTCTAATTAATTAGACAATTTGGTCTAGTTCATTATTAATTTCATATTTACATTTTATCCATTATGAGCAAATAATATACAATTCTAAAAGTAGTATTTAGAACTGGGCAAACATGGGTTTTAGATAACTCAAGTACCAAAATGACGTGTTATCATAGGTCTTATTTAGCCCTTAAAGGCTCAATTTATTAGATCCACCTAAGTTAAGGCATTGTACTGATAGCAAGGTATAAAGAATTCTTTTTTCAAATATAAGCCAAATGTTGAACTCAATAATTTGTCACATAGTTTATGGTCGAAAATAGCCTCTCTACTTATTCGGAGGTAGTGATATGGACTGCGTATATTTTACCCTTTCCAGACCCCACTTGTTGGGAATACACTGGATTTGTTGTTTTTGTTGTTGTTGTTGAAAAAACTTCCTAGAAATGATTTAAATACATAAATGTGCATGACCTAGTAGTTTCTAGTTAGACATAATAAATTTACATATGTTCAAATGACAACTTTTCAATCATTATTTATAAACTAGTGGGTCAATGTACTTTAGTTTTATAGCATGACTTACATACGTTTTATATGACTTTCATATATTAGATGCTCAGTACATTCGACAGTGATAACCACATACTTTCTTTTGCACTATATCCTACCATGATATAAGTTTAGTTGCTCATTCTCATCCACATAGTTAGATATATTCCTAATTCTCAGTTTAGCGTACTTGGCAAGTCATCATGATTCGGGGATAGTTGATGTTATTTTATTATTTCTAGTAATTTAGTATTTAAGTTAGCTAGGACTTGTCCCAAGAACTTATCTTAGTTATTAGAGGCTTTCAGACATAATTAGATTACTTCAATTGGGTCCAATATTCTTGTCCGAAACTTTAGCATTCTTTTAGTTTGAGATTCAGTTCTAAAGTTTCCTTGTACGTTCATAGTTTATGCTTCCATAGAGAATTTATATTCAAGGTTGTAGTGGTATGCTAGTATCAATTGTTAACTTAGGATCATTCATGGTTCTCAGTACCATATCTAATACGGGTTGTAGACTTGAGTCATAAAGAAATTGGCATCATAGCACTAGGTTTAAGAGTCCTAGGATGTTCGAAAAATCATATTTGGTAAAGTCTTTTTCATAAGTGTGAAGTGCTCCACAATTATGAGGGAGAGGCTACGAGGTATACTAGGAAACTTCCCCTTAATTTATGTTCTATATCATGCAATAGAGTTTAACTCTTTTTATTCCTCTAATTCATGCTCTGTATATTTCAGATAATGCCTCCATGCATAAATAATGAATGAGGAAATATTTAGAATAATAATCCCTTAGCACCAGTGAATCAACCTCAGAATAACAATGTCACTGAAGCTAAATTTTGAAATACCATCTGATGTTGAATTAGGCTATGCAAACTCAAGTGAACCAGTAAGTAGCAGTTTTGGCTAATCTAAATGATGGGTTACTGGTTGTTAAGTTAGGGACTTATTTGTATGAACCTGCTAGAGTTCTTTAGGTTGAATATGGAAAAAAAACCGATTGAACTTTATAGATTATGTGAAGAAAATTCTTTAGTTTATGCGAGTTTCTGTGGTTGAGAGGGTCGAGCTAGATTCTAATAAACTCAAGGATATGGATTAATTATAGTATATTCAGTAAAAGGGTAGTCATGGAAAATTATTCATGTAATTTAAGATGACTTTGTGGATGCCTTTCTTGATCGGTTATTTCTAAGAAAGTTGAGGGAGATAAAGGCTAAAAGTGTTTGAACTTAAGGAAAGGATTAAGGTTAGTAGAAGAATATGGCTTGAAGTTTACTTTATTTTCTTGGGGTTCTCCAAAGATGGTGATCAAGCCAAGGAAAAAAAGATTAAATTTGTTCTTGGGGTTTCTGACTTGGTTAAGAAGTGATAGACTACTATTTTTACTGGAGATAATGATCTCTAGGTTTATGTTTCATGCCCAATAAAATTTGGAAGACAAATTAAAGGAGATATAAAGGGAGAATAAGAAGGCTAGAATAGGTAACTTCGAGTAAAGCCAACAGACATCCTATGGTGGGAACCGATATCTTTCTAGCAGAGGCTGACAAGACCTGTACCTTCATTATCTAGTACTTTATATCTAGCACCTAGACTCCAACTTATTAGAAAGGTAGAGCATCAAGCTTTTGTTCTAACAAAATTGTACTTACTCGACATGTAGTAAATATTATAGGAATTACCTTGGGGGAGAGCAGATATGCAAGGATCATTGTTTTGGTTATAGTTAGACAATCCATTAGTTAAAGGATGTTCCCTCTAATAATAAGGGAAATGGGGATGGTCGGGCATAATCTACTTCTTCAGTAGCTTCAGTAGGTCGCCCAACTCAGTAGGGTGTTTTTTCTAGTGAAGGCAGTGGTCAGTGTCAGAACTATTTTTATGCAATATCATGTTTTCAATATCATGATAGCTCACCAAGTACAGTCATAGGTATGTTACAGGTCCTTTCTCATGGTATGTATGTTTTGTTAGACCTAGGGTCCACTTTGTCCTTTGGACACCTTATTTTGCCTTTACGTTTGGAGTCAGTCCTGAACAGCTCCTAGAACTTTTTTTATTTCCATTCCAATAATCTAGTTATTCATAGATAGATGGGGGTATAGAACTACATAATTTCAGTCTTCATAGAATCACCGTAACTGAAGTAGTAGAGTTAGAAATGAATTACTTCGATGAAGATGTTCTAAAACAAGTACACATTTATAATCATTATGTAGACACACAAACACTAACCTATACAAAAAAGCAAGTTTCCTCATTCAAATTATCGAATGTATTTATGTTCCATCCATATTAAAGTGTATCTCCATCATCAGTGCAAACCTGTAAGAGAGGAAAATTGAGCTAGATATCTCTTCATCTTCTTTTAACTAGTACAAAAAGCTAGAAGCTCATAAACCCTTTTTCTAGATAGGAATTTATGCACATCTTCTTTGAATATAATTCAGTCCAAAGAACTATATCTTTAGAGCATAATCATTATGTGGATCATTAGCTATTAAATTCTTCTCATATACAAAGCATGAGCTATAGGGACTTGGTGCAATACCCCATGTCAAAATTCCACTTTACAACGTACGAATCATTTCCATGAGTCGTACATACAACCTATGAGTCGTATGTTGTAGCCGTATCCAAGATAGTGTAAAATAGTTAACATTCTGTTTTAGGTACAACTTGACCCTTTAGAGTCATAAAATTACTATTCAAGTCATATGAAGATGAGTTATAAAGTCAGTAGCCTAGGTTCTCTAAGTTTTTGTCCAAGTCTCGAGTGGGGGGATACAATTCGTATTGTGATGTTACTAGTCATATGTTTAGACTCCTATGTTGGCCAGTGTATACCATTATGAGCCTGCCAAGCTTACCATTCTTGAGGCTACCTCGTACCTTCATGTCATAGCCCGAGCCGAGGCCTTGGCTATGAAAGGCATCTCGAACCACAAAGGCTTGAGAGACCCCATAACATGCTATCATGAACATAATCCATACATACATTAAAGTACGAATGATATGATAGTGTTCTATGGAAACTTATAATCAAACTGTGTCCAAAAGTTTTGACAACATAATACTTACATCTTGTCTACGAAGCATCTATTGAATACTAACTGAGTAGGTCGGGACAAGGACCCTGGCCGAACCATAAAATAACTAAACTAACATAAGAATAAACTACCTTCCGAAGCAAGGGAGGCTCACCAACTATGAACTCTTGGAACAATCTACTGGTTTGCAGGATCATAAGACTGGGCCTTAAAACATTAAATATAGGGGCTCAATACTTGAAAGTACTGGTATGTATAACAATCAAAAATAACATATATTTTATATAACATAAGTGAGAGAATTTCATAAATCAATTTAGCATAAGGTAATTGAAAACACATGGGCATAATTTGATGAGCTTCAAAATATTTTCTTGAAATCATGAATCAACTCTATGAGCTTCAAAACATTTTCTTGAAATCATGAATCAACTATTTCATTCTCTAATGAGCTAAATGGTACACCGTACAATCTATAATTTCACGGCTATATGGAATCCGCCCTTGACTCAGTGGCCAAGCCCCCAACCCAAGTTTACCGCAAGGGCTGGAGTCTCTGCATCTTTACTATGCTACAAGGTTGTTGCCATTGTACAATCCCCTATTTCAGGGCAGCATAAAAACCCGTGTTTGTAAATCACAGTTTTGGGCTATGAGTTATATGAACTCGTGCCTTCTTCGGATAATATCTAACTCTCTTAATCCCCCATTTTATACTTTTAAAATCATTCTTTTAGACTCTAAAAATTATTCTTTCTTCTTATAACTGTCTCTTTCTTATTTTGTTTAGGTCACATCATAAATAGGGTATCGTCATACCATACTTTCAAGTCCTTCATTTCATACTACAACATCTCATTTGCCCTTCTTATTTCAAAGCGTATTATTAACCACCCAAAATATTTAAAACAAATCAGGCAAAAGTTTATACTTCAAAAGCATATAAAAACAAAACACTTTCTCTCTTCTATGCTTTACCTACGGTGGTCTCTTTTATCAATCACATACAAGTTCTTTATTAGGAAACATGAGCATTCATAAAACAAGAATAAAACCCCTCTCATTCATTTATAAAGCAATAAAAACCCATAAACATTATCAAAATATGTAAGCTCATACTTTTTAATCATTAGTCTAAACAATTCACAAAAATTGTTAAGACAATGATTTTCATAACAAGAGAGAGAATTCCCTAAATCATGATTTCATATAAATTTTCATACTCTTAACGTCCAAAAACATGAACATAATTCAAGTTTAGGAAAAACCCCATGGTTTAAACAAGATTTCATCATAAATTAGGGTTCCTAACACATGCTCTCAAAACAATCTTAAATCTTATAATACGTGCGTACATATGTACTTTAGATTTTGTAAAAACTTTAAAAATTATGCCCATCAAATTTAGGATAGCCCCACATACCTTTTTGAAGAACCAAAATGGTGATATCATAATCCAAGCCTTGGAAGCTTGGGTTTTTAAAAGAAACCTTAACTTTCTCTCTTGAGAGTGAGAGGAGAATGAACCTTGAGAAACTAACATGATGATGGGAAAAATAGTGTTTAAGCCATGTTTTAAGTCGTGGGGCTGGGTTTCAAGATTAGGAAACGACCAAAATACCCCCTAAAGAAATTGAATAAAAATTGTAGGAAGTTTTAGTTGATGACTTAGTTGATAGCTTGTCAAGTAGTTGATGGCTTATCAACTAAGTCGTCAACCCATAGATTTACTTAGAACCTTCCTATTTAAGGGTTACGACATGGTTGATAGCTTGTCAACTAGTTGACGGCTCTTCATCCCAAGTCATCACCTTATTGTTGGATTTGAACTCTTGTTGTTTAAGGTTGACGACGAGGTTGACAGCTTGTCAACTAGTTGATGGCTTGTCGACCCAAGTCATCACTTTGTAGCTGGATTGAATCATATTATGGTCAAGGCTGACGATAAGGTTAATAGCTCATCACTTAATTGATGGCTATCATCTCAAGTCATCACCTTGTTGATACACGGACACACTGAGGTAAAATAGGCATAACTTTTTACTCTGATATTGGATTAAGGTTAGACAAGTTGACTTGCAAAGAAGACTCAAAGATCTTTGATTTGGTATATCATAGCACACGTAACTTATTATATTCTAGGAGTAATGATAGTTTTATTGTGACCCAAGTTGAAACGTTCACAAAAGCTTAGTTGTAAGAAAAGTTCTCGACTCGTCTTTGAATTAAGTGATTTTTGTGACCTCTACTCATATTCAAAAGTATTCCCACACTATAGAATTTATCATCACACATATATTAACAAGGAATCATTGGGTGTGGGTCTATATGCATAGGAATGACGGTTCCAATTCTAGCCCGAAAATGCAGGGTATTATATTTTCTCCCCCTTGGAATTATTAGTCCTCGAATGATGGGTAGGAACTTATTGAAGCTATTGAAGTATGGAATAAAGGAAGTAACCTCACATTAGGAATTCTATTTTCCACAACAAAACATATATAGGAATTTAAGAAGATCTTCATGACATAAAAGTCCATCTCCTACTTTCCCTCTTCACCTATCATCTTAGCTCGAGAAATCACATCAAAATTTTCACATTCAAGAACATGTACTACCCCTAACTAAAACATTTCTATGCTTCTACAACCACTACCATACTAACATACGGAGGGTCATTAAGGGACCTAAGCATAAGTATCACAAATGAGAGTAACACTATTTGATTATAACTTATACTTATTTCACTACTCAAATGGGACACAAGACATAGACTTGATATAATAGGCATGAAGTGCTTTATATATCAAATGTCTAGATAATAGATAGAGAGTCGTTTGGGTATACATATACTACAATATGAGTTTATAGGACTGAGCTTATTGTGAGAAAGATGAGCACATATATCATGAGTTGTGTAACATAAGGCTGAAATTCATGAAGTTAATGATTGGGAAAAGAGTTAACACTTGAAGATATTGCTTCTTCTTTTCAAAGCTAAGATAGTCATGAGTTTTCATGAACCTTATCACTTTGGCTAATCCCAACATAACATGAATAGGTAAGAAAGCATAGTTCCTTAAAACTAAATATGATGTGAGATATGGATCTGTGGGTCATGAGCATCACAACATAAAGCTTGAATACTTGAAAGCTTTGATTACTGAGAGACACTATTTCTTCTAGTCTCGAGGTTAGAACATGGATAGATGTGCATAGAGAAATCGAATCATAGGCATAGGCATGACTTGAATACATAACATAAGACATTAGTAGAATCACCTCTTAAATTAAAGTAGGAGGAGATTGCTTAAATAGGAATAGATTTTCCATGAAACTTCCTAGAAACTTTCCATCATGAGAAAATTCAAGTACTACCTTAGTCTCTTATCTCCCCCTTAGATCAAAGTCACAATCCTAGGATTATGGACATAACCTCTTAATAAATCAATAACCACAACTGTCAACACAATGGGGTATCACCACATACATAATCGCTAAACTCTCCCTAATAAACTATACTCTAAAGGCTTTGTTTTCTGAAAATGCTACTCTTAACTTTTACTAGCCTCTATAGACATCACCCTAAAACTCACACTCTCATGAGAAAACTTATCTACACTCCTTATCACATAAAAATTCATCCTCTACCACTTAACATACTCTCATTAAACCTCCACCTCCAATCGCATTACTTACAACTTAATAAAATTTGTAGAACTACCGAAGGTGCACAATGCCTATCTATATTTTCCTCAATTCATCTCTAAAGAACATCATATAACATCTCCCTAAACTTTTCCATACTATGAAACTTCCGAACACAGGCTAGATGTACATGACACTCATACTCAGAAAACCTTATCTAACAATATGCTACCTGGGGGTTCAACTTAATCATATATACTTATGCTTTTATCCACTTAATGACTCAACCACATTATCTACTCCCTTTTCCATGAGTTTCAAACCTAGGATATTTCACGCATTACATCAAATCCACTAATTCATTCCCATAAAATATGCATTATCAATCTTAAGCTACTATTCTTACCACCATACTCCACATCTAAAGTCCAAGCCTATAGTATAGCATCATTCATGTACCACCAATAAAGCATGCCACATACTACTAATCCATCAAATTAAGAAAATAACCTGAATACCTCATTTCACTTAACTACGACCTACAATCACATCCTCTTCATGACATTACTACTACACCTCAGAATCTACTGCATACCTTCTCACACACAGTACTAGTTTACAACTACTAGAGAGAAGACAATCAAGGGGGAGGGGGTAAGGTCACATAAAAAGGATAGTCAATCTTAATCTCATAATATAACTCATTACCATCTATTAACATATTCTACTTTCTCACATCCTCCTTTACTTACCCATATATACATGCCCACTATCTTAAAATTCCATAAAAACCACTAAGTCTTCCCCAAGTCATTCTGTACTTATAACTTATTGGCTAACCTACCCTTTTTTTCGTTTACCATCTATAAATGATTTCTTCAACCACCATAACTATCCACTCTGGGCTCCTTCCCTATTTTGAATAACTAACAATCATAGTTAATCACTTCCCTCATAGACTATCATATAATATATAACTCTTGCTACAACATCAGTATATCACTATAAAATGGCAAATCTCTCTTTGGTCAATGGTTATACAACTAAAACTAGCTTATTTATACAAAAGTCATCCTTACTCTGACTTCTAAACTTAGGACTTTATATCACTATCTTCTAGACTATCTTACGACCAATAGGTCATGACACTTTATAACATACTACCACTCAGGTGGAAATACTGTTCCAATATTCTGACATATATCTCTACCCTTAAGCATGACATTTGCAACAAGGATTCTAAAAGGGATTGGAATACACTTCGTACCTCAAGCTCAAATGCATGACTGATATATATATAGGGGTATAAGCTTATATCAATACATTCTAAAGCACTAATGGACTCGTCTCAAGTCCTCGTGCAACTTTATAACCTCATTGATGACTAAATTAGAAAGGACCAAATCACTTAGACACTAAGCTTTAACACTTATATCATTTCGACAATGAGACATGACTAATAGGATTATAAAAAGGAAGGAATTTGGATAACTTTCATAAGAATGACACAATAGCACAAAATAGAGTATGAAAGAATGGGAAGCATCTTCTAAATGCCTCGTAGCTTCCTCCTTATAAATGTGGTGCGCTACACACCCATAAAAAAACTCTAATCGACACAACTTCATAAAAACCCTAGGTACATGAACAGATCTCTAATATTAAGTTTGTCATGATCCAAGTTGAGGCCCTGTCTATGATGGGCATCCCAAAACACAAAGCCCCGAGAGAGCCCATAACATGCAATCATGAACATATCCCATACATACATCAAAGTACGAAAGATATGACACTGTTCAATAAAAATTTATAATCAAACTGTGTCCAAAGTTTTGATAACCTAATACTTACATCTAGTCTATGAAGCTTCTACTGAATACTAACTAACTAGGCCGGGACAAGGCTCACTAAGTTTGAACTCTTGGAATAATCTACTAGTTTGTAGGACCATGGGACTGAGCCTTAAAACATGAAATATAGGGGGTTAATACTCGAAAGTACTATTACGTAGAACAATTCAAAAATAACATATATTTTATACAACATACATGAGAGTATTTAATAAATTAATTTAGCATAAAGTAATTGAAAAGACATGGGAATAATTTGATGAGCTTCAAAATATTTTCCTGAAATCATGAATCAACTCTTCCTTTCCATACTGAGCTAGATGGTACACCATATAATCTATAATTCCACGGGCTATATGGAGTCCTCTCTTTACTCGGTGGCCAAGCCCCCAGCCCAAATTTGCTGCAAGGGATAGAGTCTCCACATCTCTACTATGCTACAAGGACGTCACCTACGTACAATCCCCTATTTAGGGCAACATAAAAACCCATGTCGGTAAATCACAATTTTGGGCTATGAGTTATCTGAATGCGTGCCTTCTTCGGGTAACCACCTAACTCTCTTAAGCACCTATTTTAGACTCTTAAAATCATGCTTTCTTCTTATAACTCTTTCTCTCTTATTCTATTTAGGGCATATCATAAATAGGGTATCATCATTCTCAGACTTGTAAGTCCTTCATTTCATATCACAACATCTCTTCTGCCCTTTTTATTTCAAAGCGTATTATTGACCGCCCAAAAGGTTTAAAATAAATGAGGCAAAAGTTCATACTTCTAAAGAACATGAAAACAAAACACTTTCTCTTTTTTATACTTTATCTATAGTGGTCATCTCTTTTATAAATCACATGCAAGTCCTTCATTACAAAATATAATAATTTATCAAACAAGAAGAAAACCCCTCTCATTCATTCATTAAACAATAATAACCCATAAACATTAACAAAATATGTAAACTCAAACATTTAAATTATCTGCGTAAACAATCCACAAAAATTATTAAGACAATGGGTTTCATAACAAGTGAGGTAATTCCATAAATCATGCTTTCATATAACTTTTCATACTCATAATATCCATAAACATGAACATAATTCAAGTTTAGGAAGACCCCCTTGGTTTAAACAAGATTTCATCATAAATCAGGGTTCCTAATGGATGCTCCCAAAATACTCTCAAATCACATAATACATGCGTACATATAAACTTTAGATCTTGTAAAAACTTTAAAACTTATGACCATGAAATTTACAACAATCCCACGTACCTTTCTGATGAAAAAAATTTATGATATCTCAAATCAAGCCTTGGAAGCATGGGTTTTTAAAAGAAACCCTAACTTCTCTCTTGATTGTAAAAAGGAAAATGAATGATGAAAAACTGATATGATGATGGGAAAATAGTGTTTAAGCCCTGTTTAATGTCATGGGGTGGGGTTTTAGGGTAAGGAAAAGACTAAAATACCCCTAAAGAAATTGAATAAAAATTGTAGGAATTTTTAGTTGATGACTTAGCTGATCGCTTGTCAACTAATTGATGGATTATCAATTAAGTCATCAACCCATAAATGGAATTGGACCCTTGCTATTTAACGGTGATGATGTGGTTGATAGTTTGTCAACTAGTTGATGACTTTTCATCCCAAGTCGTCACCTTATTTTTGGATTTAAACTCTTGTTGTTTAAGTTTGACGATGATGTTGAAAGCTTGTCAACTCAAGTAGTCACCTTGTAGCTGGATTAAATCATATTCTAGTCAAATCTGATTATGAGGTTGATAGCTCTTCACTTAGTTGATGGCTTATCACCTTAAGTTATCATCTTGTTGACAGACGGATACGTTAAGGTAAACAAGCATAACCTTCTACTCTAATATTGGATTAAGGTGAAACCAGTTGTTTTGGAAAAAAGACTCAAAGATATTTTATTTGGTATATAATAGGATATGTATCTCATTATATTCTAGGAGTAATGATCATTGTAAGGTGACCCAACATTAAACATTCACTAAATCTTAGTCGTTAGAAAAGTTCTCAACTCGTCTTTGAGTTAGGAGATTTTTATGACCTTTACTCATATTTAAAAGTATTCCCACACTATAGACTTGATCATCCCACATATATTAACAAGGAATTATTTGGTTCGGGTCTATATGCATAGGAACAACGGTTCAAATTCTTGCTCAAAAATGTGGGGTGTTACATTTCACCATAAGAGTCATATGGTAGACTCTTAAGATTGGCAATCAATTTCTGTAAAATTCAATTAAAAGGACTTTTGTTTTTTCCCCTCTATTAAATCTCAACCCATGACTTATAGCCTAAAATAAAGTGTTATTGTCCTTTAATTTCAGTTAATTAACAATACTTTCCTCCTCCCAACTTCAAGATCATCAATATTAGGGTTTTTCTGACCAAGTCATCTTTCAAGTCTCAAAGTTCAAGCTCTCTTTACAGGTCAAGAGATTCCAAGTATGTGGGGTTTATGAACAAAGTTATTTTTTCATCCTTGTGGCTAAAAAGCATGATCTTATGATTGAATTTACTTATTTTGAATTAGGTTTCATACATAAAAATCCATATTCTTAAAGTATGACATTACCATATGATAGAATGTTTTAAGTGTGTCGAGGTTTACATATATTCATGTTTTGACTTGTCAGATTTATATTGTGATTTGGATTTCATCATCTTGACTGGGATTTTATTGAAAGATTTCAAGATGATTATTGACCATAAAGTATTGGTTTGAATTTCTATGAAATAAAGCCATACTTTCAATTCCTAAGTACAAGCACTGAGTTTACAAGAAGTTTATGTTCTTAAGCTCCATAGATATGTTCTATAACATGATTTAAAGAACGATTGATATTTTAATCAAAATATAAGACATGAAATCCACAACTGTTCATCCTGATTATGATTAAAGTAAACAAAATCATAACTAGTTTTTATTGTATAAACTCTTATGCTATTATAAGGTGAATTTCTTAAGTATGAGCATATATGTATTCTGGGAGTAGTATTTAGCAATGAGAAGGGAATGTGAATGAACGTATCCTAAATTCATGGAAACTATGAGCCACCATAGGTTAAACTTTTTCCCAATATGGATGAAGTATAGTGATCACTTAAGTTAAGGTTTTATACTAATAAAAAGGGTAGAACAGCTCTCCGTAACATGGGTTAGTTATTGGACTCCATGGTAGCTTACATGGTTTATGTAGATTAAAAGAATCTCCCACAAGATATAATAATAGTAAATATTTTAGAAACTATGTGTTATGGCTAAGCTTATTCGTATGATTCATTATCCACGTTTTATTATCTTATAGTCTTCAGGTTTATTCAAGCCCAAGGTGAGTCATTTACGCTTAGCATGCATCATTTGAAAATTTATATATATATATATAGTTAGTTAGTTAGTTAGTTAGTTAGTTCTTGTTTTACTTAGGCATTTACCCCCACATACTCAGTACATTCTAGAGGTACTGACCCACATATATGTCTATGTGCTACATTTTCTTATAATGTAGGTTTTGGTGCTCGTTTCCAGCAACATGATTGACTATGGTCATTATCATCTACGTCTTAAATTTTGGTGAGTCCTTATAGTCCGAGGACCCAGCTTGTAAGACTTCTGTTCATTAATACAAGTATTTTAGTCTTTGATTTTTGATTAAGTTTAGGTTGGCTAGGGTTTGTCTTAGTAGCTCTCAAGTAGTAGTAGAGGCTTTTCAGAATGTGTATATTTTAAGTTCAAGGAGTTTATTTAAGGTTTCCAAAGTTAAAGTTTGGTTTCTATATGGTAGTTCACTTTTCATGGGAGTTTCAAGCTTAATAGAAATCATGGGTTAACTTAGGGCTATTCATAGTCTTAATCACCATGTGACATCCAGGGAGTACTTTTGAGGTGTTACAAACTTAGTATAAAATCCTAAGATTTGAAGAGTCCTAGGGAGTCGGAAAAGCCACGTTATGTTGAGTCTTGATCATGAGTGTGAACAACACCATTTTATGAGCAAGAGGCTACGGAATGAGTTTGGAGTCATCATTTTTTTCATGATCTATCCTACTTACAAATGTATCTATCTACCTTAAGTCATGATTTTATGTGACAAAATATGCCTCCTCACTGAGCCAAAGTACGTAGATATGGTGATCAACCTCCCTAACATGCCGACCCTCTGAATGAGAATGTATCTTATACTGAATTTTGGATTGCCTTTCAAGCATTGGCCCAAGCTATGAATGTTAATGTTCAGGGGCATCAACAGGAAACAGTCTTACTTCAGCAAAATGGTAATTTATCTGCATTCCAGATTTGGGACATTATGATGATGAATCCACCTAAGTTTCATAGGTCAAGGATGGATAAGGATCATTAACTCTTTGTTGATGAGGTGAGAAAGATCACTAAGATTTTGCATGTTACTGAAGAGGAGAGTGTAGATCTGGCCTTCTATAGGCTAAAAGATGTTGCTTATTATTAGGTCACTATATGGAAGGATGGTAGGGGTGAGAATGCAGCTCCTACAGGTTTGCAAGTTTTTTAGAGTGTTTTTCATAGGTTCTTTCCTCATGAGATAAGGGAGAAAAAAGTGGAGGAGTTCATGAACCTAAGGCAGGGTTCTATGATAGTGAAGAAGTACTGCCTTAAGTTCACTCTACTAACTACATATGCCCCAGAGTTGTTATTTAATTCTAGAGCTTGTATGAGGAAGTTTGTTACTAGGGTATCCGATTTGGTGGTCAAGGGGTGTAGGACTACCATGTTGATTAAGGATATGGATATTTCTCAGTTGATAATTCATGATCAATAGGTTGATATTGAAAAATTAAAGGAAATAAAGAAGAGAAATAAAAGAGCTAGGACTAGACAAATTAAGTATAGTCAGCCAAGGTCTGGAGGGGGAAGCCGTTCATAACTTTAGGGTCATTCATTAGTTCATGCACTAGCTTTATCCAGTGACCCTGTATCCAAAACCAGGCAGGAGCAGTGAGTCAAGACTCCAAATTCTAGGTCTTAGAATAGTGTAGTCGGGAGGACCAACTACAAGACATATCGAAAGTGTGGCAGGACCTATCTTGGTGAGTGTTCAAAGGGAAAAGAGGGTTGCTATTATTGTGGCATGTTGGGCCACTGGGTCAAGGAGTGTCTATATTCTATGAAAGGAAGTAGAGATTCTTATCCTCAAACTCAAGCTATAAATCTAGCAGCTCAGCCAGGCCACCCAGTTCCTCCTCAGGGTGCGTCATCCAGTACTGATGGCGATCAGCGCCAAAATTGGTTCTATGCTTTGCCCTTCCGCCAAGACTAGGAGAGTTCACCAAATGTTGTCACTGGTGCATTTTATGCCTTTCACCTTGAGTATATGTGTTGTTAGACCCGGGATCGAATCTCTCTTATGTAACTCCATTAGTTGCTGTAGATTTTAGGGTAGGTCCTGAAAATCTCTCTAAGCCCTTCTCAATTTCCACCCCAGTGGGTGAGTCAGTTGTTGCTAGGTGAGTCTATAGGGAGTGTCCTATTACCATTCTTTATAAAAAAACACTAGTGGACCTAATAGATTTAGAGATGGAATATTTTAATATTATTGTTCACACGGATTGGCTTCATTCATGCTATGCATCAAAAGATTATTGCACCCACGTGGTGAAGTTTCTGTTTCCTAGTAAGGCCATTTTTGAATGAAAGGGTAGTTCTATGTCTCCCAAAAGTCGTATGATCACTTATCTTATGGCTAGAAAGTTAATATCAAAGGGTGCATCTACTATTTAGTTTAAATCAAAGATACTAAGTCTGAGCCCCAGCAGTTCAATCAGTTTGTGTAGTCAATCGACTTCCTGAGTTTTTCCCTAAAGATCTTCCAGGGGTACCTCTAGACAAAGAAATAGAATTTGGTATTAATCTTCTTCTAGATACTTGTCCCATATCTATTCCTCTATATCCTATGGCTCTAACTAACTTAAAGAGTTAAAGGAGAAGCTTAAATACCTCTTGGATAAAGTTTTGATAATGCCCAGTGTTTTCCTGGGGTGCTCTAATCCTTTTCGTGCGCAAGAAATTTGGAACTCTCAGAATATGAGATGGGTCCTCAAACTTTTATTAGAGTGAAAATGGAGCAGGGTCTATAGGGATTCTGGGATGAGATGGAAAAGATCTTTCAGGTGATGCAAGCTACTAATGTAGAGGGGGTTGATGAACCTCAGGTAGGGAAGGATATTAGTAAAGAAATATGCTTTGAATTTTTATCAGCTATCAAGGTATGCTCCTGATTTGGTTGCTGATATGAGGTCAAGAATAAAGAAGTTCGCTTCTAGATTGAAAAGGTATTTGATTCTGGAGAGCAAGATTGCCTTGCTAATTAAAGATATAGACATCTTGAGGTTGACTATTCAAATATAGCAGGTTGAGGATGAGAAGAAGAAGTAGGCAGAGATCGAGGATATACAAAGAAAGAGGAGCAGGTTTTTTAATCAGGTATATGCTCAGTATCAGAGTGGTAGTGATGGTGGCAATTGGAAGAAAAAGAATTAGGGGAGTTCTGGTTCCTTTTCTGTTAGTGCTTCTGATCAGTCTGGAGATAGGCATCATCAAGGTGGTGACAATTCTCGAGCATAGGTTGCCTAATCTTAGGCAAGTGGAGGTCAGTCAGCTTTTTTGTGTCCTTCTTATTAATTTAGGTATTTTTCTCATCGAGGCTATTGTGAGGAAAGAAAGGACAAATGCTTCAAGTGTGTCCAAGTAGGCCATCATCTCAAGGATTGTCCAATTAATAAGGTTGCTACGGGGGGATATAAGATTCTTGTGGCTTCATCTTTTATTCCTACACTTGGTGGGGTGGCATCTTCTTCTGTTACTGCTCCTAGTTCTAGTATTGGTCGGAATAGGTTGTATGCTTTGGCATCCCGATAGGAATTTGAGGCATCACCTGATGTTATAACTTGTATGTTACAACTTTTCTCTCATGACGTATATGGTTTTCTAGATCTACGTGACTCCATATGTGACTGAGTCTTTTTAATTGATCCAAACATTATCTTTGATCTTTTTTTGTTTCTATCCAGGTAGGTGACTCTTTATTGCTAAAAGAGTCTATAGGGTGTGTGCAGTTTTTATTGGTAGCAAGAAGACCATGTCGGATCTGTTTAAGTTGGACATAGTAGATTTTGATGTAATTCTAAGTATGGATTTTTTGCATTCTTATTATGCATCTGTAGATTGTCGGACCCATAAGGTTATATTTAAGTTCCCTGGTGAACTGATTATAGAATAGAAATATAGTTCCTTAGCTCTTAGGGAGAAGTTTATTCTTATCTTAGAGCTCAGAGGTGAATCTTTAAGGGTTATCTTTATCACTTGGTCCAGGTTAAGGATTATAACTCGAAAGGTCCTTCTTTATTGTCAGTCCCTATGGTTACTGAGTTTCCAGCGGTCTTTTTAGATGATCTTCTTGGTGTTCCTCCGGATAGAGAAATAGAGTTTGGTATCGATTTGCTTTCTAATACTCATCCAATTTTTATTCCTAGGAATAGAATAGCTCAGGTTGAGTTGAGGAAACTCAAGGAGCAACTTATGAATTTTCTGGATAAGGTGTTTATTTTTCCTAGAGTATCTCCATAGGGTGCACCAGTGTTGTTTATGCGCAAGAAGAATGGTTCCCTTCGGATGTGCATTGACTACAGATAGTTGAACAAGGTGATGGTTAAAAAGAAGTATCCTTTCCTGAGGATAGATGATTTGTTTAAATACTTATAGGGTGTCAAGTTCTTCTCTAAGATAAATCTTCGGTCCGGGTACCATCAACTTAAGATTAGGGAGGTGGATATTCTTCAGAAGGCTTTTCATACCAGGTATGGTCATTTTGAGTTATTTATGATGTCATTTGGATTGACTAATGCTCTGACAGCATTTATAGACTTGATAAAAAGGGTGTTCAGCCAGTATTTGGATGTTTTCATCATTTTGTTTATTTATGACATTCTGGTTTATATGAAGAGTGAGGTGGATCATGCTAATCACCTCCGTGTGGTGTTGCAGACCTTAAAGAAACAAATATTGTATACCAATTTCCCTAATTGTGAGTTTTTGTTGAACACTGTGACTTTCTTAGGCTATATTATTTCTAGTGATGGGATCATGGTGGATTCACAGAAGGTTGTTGTGGTGAAAAGGTGGCCAATTCCCATGACTCCATCTGATATTCAGAGTTTCTTGGGTTTCGACGGGTATTATAGGCAATTTATGGAAGGCTTTTCTTCGATAGCTTCTCTTTTGACTAAATAGACTCAGAAAAAATTTAAGGTTTCTTAGTCAGATTCTTGTGAAGGGTGTTTTGATAAGTTAAAGGATAAGTTGATTATTATGGATTATTGTGACGTATCTTGAGAAAGGCTTGGTTATGTTTGGATGTAGCATGGGAAGGTGATTGCTTATGCTTCCAGGCAGTTAAAGAAATCCGGGAGAAATTATCCTACTCATGATTTAGAGTTGATGGCAGCTGCATTTACTTAAAAATATAGCGGCATTTTTTGTATGGTGTTCATGTGGATATCTTTTCTAATCACAAGAGTCTTTAGTACTTGTTTACTAAGAAAGAGCTTAATCTCAGGCAGAAAAGGTGGCTTGACCTTCTCAAAGATTATGCTATGAGTCTTCACTACCACCCAGGTAAGGCTAAGTAGTTGTTGATGCTCTTAGCAGGTTATCCAAGGGGAGTTTGGCTCATGTGGAAGAAGGCAAGTGGAAATTAGTAAAGCATATTCACCACTTATCTAATCTTGGTGTTTGTCTCTTGGACTTTAAGGATAGTGGTTTGATGGTGCAAGAAGTAGTTTGATCTTCTTTTTGTGCAAAGATTAAAGAGAAGCATGTGTTGGATCCTGTCTTGATAAGAATCAAGGGTTATGTTGGTACGTAAAAGGTAGTAGTGTTTGAGATTAGTGGTGATGGTACTTTACGGTACTAAGGGAAGGTGTGTATTCCTAATATCAATGGGCTGTGGCAAAGGGTTTTAGCTGAGGCGCATGATCCGCGCTATGTTGTTCATCCCAGCTCGACTAAGATGTTTCATAATCTTAAGGTGATCTACTGGTGGAATAGCATGAAGAGGGATATGGCTGATTTCGTGGCCAAGCATATGGTGTGTCAACAGGTTATGGTTTAGTACAAGTGGCCAGGAGGGTTGTAACAAGAAATTGATTTGCTTGAATGGGAGTGGATAGTGATAAATATAGACTTCATTACCGGTCTTTATTAGTATCAGAATAAGTATGATTTGATTTGGATCATCATGGATAGGATGACCAAGTATATGCATATTTTTCAGTGCGAACTACCTTTTTGGCAGAGGATTATGCAAGGTTTTATCTTCTAGAGATTTTGAAGCTGCATGGGGTACCTGTTAGGATTATCTATGATCGTGGTACGTAGTTTATGTCTTATTTTTTATTATTCTTACAGAAAGGGTTGGGGACTAAGGTTAGTATGAGTACTACTTTTCAACTATAATTGGTTGAGCAAGCAGAGAGAATTATTCAGACATTGGAGGATATGCTTTGGTCATGTGTGATTGACTATGGTGGAAATTGGGTTAATCATATATCTCTGGTAAACGATCTATCATTCGAGTAGTAGTATGGATCCTTTTAAGGCATTGTATGGTAGGAGGTGTAGATCTCCTATTGAGTAGTTTAAGCTTTGAGAGGTGGACATATTTGGTTCAGATTTGGTCTATTAGGTAATGGAGAAGGTCAAGGTGATTCCGGATAGGCTTAAAGCATCCTAAAGTCGCCAAAAGTCACCAAAAGTCCTATGCAGATGTTAGGCATAGAGACTTGGAGTCTGAGGTCGAGGATAGGGTGTTCCTCAAGGTGTCTCCCCTGAAGGGAGTGGTGTGGTTTGGAAAAAATGGGAAACTCAGTCATCGATTCATTGGTCCTCATGTGATTTTGCAAAGAGTTAGAAATGTTGCGTATGAGTTGGGGTTGCCATCCAGCTTAAGTTTGGTTCATCCGATCTTCCATGTTTCCGTGTTGAGGAAGTGTCTTGGTGATCCTTCTTCGGTTTTACCTTTGGAATGATTGGATATTTTGGACTCTCCGTCTTATAAAGAGGTCCCGATTGAGATATTATATTGGCAAGTTCATCGATTTTGGACCAAGGATGTGGCTTTGGTTAAGGTTCTATGGCTGAACCATAAGGTGGAAAAAGCTACATGGGAAGCAGAACAGAATATGATGTCCAAGTATCCGCCTTTCTGCTCCTGGGATTCATGTAGTAGGTATGTGTCTTGAACATATCTTTATTTTCTATGTTTTTTAAAGGAAAAATTAACAACTTTGCCTTTTTGTTTTCAAACTTTATTGAAGAAATATTTGATAATGCAAATGATTCTGTTTGTGGTTACTCCTACCTTGTACGTCATTCGGGGAAGAATATTCCTAGTGAGGGAGACTGAACTATCCTGAATTTTGACCCTTAGAAAATTTCTTGGAATTCCATTCTCCAGACCCAATACAACTCATGGGTACGAGCCATATGTTGGGGTACAAGTGGTATGGTCCTATCGTTTATTGACCAGTGTTAGTTGGTTGGATGGTTTTGGTCACTGGAATAAGTAGGACTTAAGGGTATGATTCGTAGGGATTGATATGAGTTGCATCAAGGAATTATATGGTGGGCACTGTTTGATCCTCCTGGTATTTCATTCTACCAGGGATGGGTTATAGGTACGGATCGAATGTTGTGGTTACGACTTGGTTGGATGAGTCTTATACTGGACAGTGTTAGATCCAAAGGTTAAGGCTTGGATACGAGTGGTGGGCACCAATCGTATTGAAGGGTATGACTCGTATGGGTCAAACGTATCCCTGGGATGGGTTTTTAAGGAATTTAAGTAGGGGTAATCTGAACATTTCTCTACTTGCCCTAACTAGGACCCACGACCTCTAATACACTTAGGAGGTTATTTACCCTATTATTCTATACATTAACACTTAGAAACTATTCCAAAACACACCACAGTTCTCTAGGGAGCTTTTGGGAAAAGAAGACTAGGGTTTCATCTCGAGGATTACTTTGGGGCTTGCTTTGGTGATTTATTTACATCAATTATTCGGTATAAGGCATGATTCTTTTCCCTCATTAAAATTTCAACAAATGGCATGTTTATATGATTGATTTCATAGTTTTTCTATTTCATAATTATTATTTTCAACTATTATTTAGGGGTTTTGCTATTGAATGCTTTGTTATGGTTACCTATGGCTTTACTTATGCTTTCACATACATCAATAGTGAATAGGAACAATTGGATTACATGGTAATGGTTTAATGGCCTTTGGAATTGGTTTTGGTTATATTTTAGTTATATTTTTTAGATCATGCCTCGGAGATCTGGAACATAAGAAAATTCTTCCATCTCATTTAGGATAATGTTGAATGGCTACGTCCTACGTCTGGAGTACATATTCAATCTCATGGTCCTATTCCTGATGGTGCTGGAGTTTCTCCTATTCTGGATAGTTCTCCTCAGGTTTCTCAGGGCAACGTGATGAACATAGAATTTTGTCAGTCTATTCATATTATTGTCTAATTGGTTGTTGTTCAGGCTGAGTAGGGTGCAGCTGGTTCTTAGTCTGTTGAGGCTATAAGGGTTGGTCAATTTATGAAGACGGGTCCTCAAATTTTTATTGGGGTGAAGGTGGGGTAGGATCTACATGGCTTCTTAGATAAGATGAAAAAAATCTTTCAAGTGATGCAAGCTACTAATGTAGAGGGGGTTAACTTTGTAGCTTATCAGCTCAAGAATGTTGCTTATCCGTGGTATAAGGAGTAGGATAGTGATATAGGTGATATTAAAGAGCAAGGGTTATAGGAGGCCTTTTCTATTGCCTTCTTGGATCGGTTCTTTCCTCAAGAGTTGAGGAAATCTAAGATAGAGGAGTTTGTTAACCTCAAGCAAGGGACGATGTCAGTAAAACAATATACTTTGAAGTTCCCTCAGCTATCAAGGTATTTTTCTGACTAGGTAGCTGATATGAGGTAGAGAATGAGAAAGTTTGCTTTTGCATTGAATAAGGATTTGATTTTTGAGAGCCAGACTGCCTTTTTGATTAAAGATATAGATATCTCAAGGTTGACTATTCATATGCAGTAAGTTAAAGATGAGAAGAGGAAGCATGTGGAGTTCGGGGATAGACAGGGAAAGAGAAATAGGTTTTCTAATTTGGGAGGTGCTCAGTCTCAGGGAGTTAGAGATGGTGGTAAGTGGCAGAAAAATAAGTTGGAGAGTTCTGGTTCCTTCTCTATTAATGTTCCTCATCAGTCGGGCGACAGGCGTTATCAAGGGGGTGATAATTCTCAAGAACAGGTTACCTAATCTCAGGCGAGTGGAGATAAATCATTTTTTGTGTCCTCCTTATCGATTTTGTGGTCGTGCTCATCGAGGCTATTGCGAGGAAAAAAAGACAAATTATTCAAGTGTGTCCAAGTTGACCATCAGGTCAAGGATTGTTCGGTTAATAAGGTTGCTACAGGGGCGAATAAAGTTCTTTTGCCTTCATCTTCTGTTCCTATACCTAGTGTGGTGTCATCTTTTTATATTAAAGCTCCTAATTTTTGTGTTGGTCAGAAAAGGTTGTATGGTTTGGCGTACGACAGGAATCCAAGGAATCACCTGATATCATTACTGGTATGTTAAAACTTTTCTCTCGGGACATATATTATATGCTTGATCCAGGGTCTACTCATTCTTAAGGGACTCTATATGTGGCTGTGTCTTTTTTTTTATCTAAAAGTTCTTATGATCCTTTTCTATTTCTGCCCAAATAGGTGACTCAGTTATTGCTAAGAAAGTCTATATAGGGTGTGTGGTATTTCTTGGTAGCAAGCAGACCTTGTTGGATTTGTTTGAGTTGGACATGGTAGATTTTAATGTAATTATCAGTATGGATTAGTTGCATTCCAATAATGTGTCTATAGATAATTGTACCCATAAGGTTATCTTTAAGTTCCCTGGTGAACCAGTTATAGAATAGGAAGGTAGTTCCTTAGCTCCTAGGGAGAGGTTTATTTCTTATCTTAGAGCTTAGAGGTGAACTAATAAGGGTTTTCTTTATCACTTGGTCCAAGTTAAAGATTCTAACTCAAAATATCTAACTTTATCTTCAGTCCCTATGGTCAATGAGTTAAAATATTCGTTCTAGTATTTCTCCATGGGGTGCACCGGTGTTGTTTGTGCGCAAGAAAGATGGTTACCTTCGAATGTACATTAACTACAGGCAATTGAACAAGGTGATGGTCAAGAACAAGTATCCTCTCCAGAGTATTGATGATTTGTTTGACCAGTTACAGGGTGCTAAGTTCTTCTCTAAGTTAAATTTTTCGTCAGGGTACAATTAGCTTAAGATTAGGGAGGTGGATATTCCTAAGATGACTTTTCGTACTCGCAATAGGCATTTTGATTTCTTGGTGATGTCATTTGGATTGGCTAATGCTCTGTCAATATTTATGGACTTGATGAACAGGGTGTTCAGTCAGTATTTTGATATCTTCATCATTGTGTTTTTGTTGATGACATTCTGGTTTATTCAAAGAGTGAGGTAGATCATGCAAATCACCTCCATGTGGTGTTGCAGGCCCTAAAGAAACAATAGTTATATGTCTAGTTCTCTAAGTGTGAGTTTTTGTTGAACACTATGACTTTCTTGGGCCAAATTTTTCCTAGTGAAGGGATCATAGTTAATTCGCAGAAGTTTCTTATGGTGAAGAGTAGCTAAGGTCCATAACTCTATCAGATATTTAAAGCTTCTTGGGTTTAGCCAGGTATTATAGGCGGCTTGTGGAAGGCTTTTCATCGATAGCTGCACCTTTGACTAAGTAGACTGAGAAGAAGATTAAGTTTTCTTAGTTGAATGCTTATGAAGGGAGTTTTAAGAAGCTAAAGTATTAGTTGACTTCGTCTCCAATCCTAACTTTTTCGAAAGGCAATGATGGGTTTGTGGATTAGTGTGATGCATCTTAGGTAGGGCTTAATTGTGTTTGGATATAGCATGGGAAGGTGTTAGTTATGCTTCCAGGTCATTGAAGGTACATGAGAGGAGTTATCTTAATAATGATTTGGATTTATTGGTGGTGTTATTTTCTCTGAAAATATGGCAGCATTATTTGTATGGTGTTCACGTGTATATCTTTTCTGATCATAAAAGTCTTCAGTATGTATTCACTAAGAAAGAGCTTAATCTCAGGTAGAGAAGGTAGCTTAATCTTATCAAGGATTATGATATGAGTCTTCACTACCACCCAGGTAAGGCTTATGTGGTTGCTGATGCTCTTAGCAGGTTATCCATGGGGAGTTTGGCTCATACGGAGGACGACAAATGGGAATTGGTGAAGGATATTCACCACTTGGCTAATTTTTTAATTTTTCTCTTGGACTCTAAGGATGGTGATGTAATGGTGCAAAAGTGGTTAGATCATCTCTTAGTGTTGAGATAAAAGAGAAGCAAGTGCTGGACCCTGTATTGATGAGAATCAAGGGTGATGTTGGTAGGCAAAAGGTAGCGGTTTTTGAGATCAGTGGTGATGGTACTTTATGGAACCAAGGGAGGGTGTATATTCCTGATGTCTATGGGCTGTGGCAAAGGGTTTTGGCTGAGGGGTATGAGTTGTGCTATGTTGTTTATCCCAACTTAACTAAGGTTTATCATGATCTCAATGGGATCTACTTGTGGCCAAGCGTATGGTATGTCAACAGGTTAAGGTTGAGCACATGAGGCCAAGAGGGTTGTATCAAGAAATTGATTTGCCCAAAATGGGAAGTGATAAATATGGACTTCCTTACTGGTCTTTCTCAAACTCAAAATTAGTATAATTTTATTTGGGTCATCGTGGATAGGATGACCATGTTTACACATTTTTTTCCAGTGCATACTACCATTTTGGCAGAAGATTATGCAAGGTTTTATCTTTTGGAGATCTTAAAGCTGAATATGGTTCTTGTTTTGATTATCTCCGATCATGGTATGCAGTTTTTGTAATCTTTTTAGAAAAGGTTGGGGACTAAGGTTAGTCTGAGTACTGCTTTTTATCCACAATTAGATAGGCAAGCGAAGAGAACTATTCAGACATTGGAGAATATACTTTGGTCCTGTATGGTTGACTATGGTGGAAATTGGGTTGAGCATCTACCTTTGCTAGAGTTTGCTTACAATTATAGCTATGATTCGAGTATTGGTATGGCTCTATTTGAGGTGTTGTATGGTAGGAGGTGTAGATCTCCTATTGGGTGGTTTGAGCTTTGAGAGATGGATAGGTTTGGGTTGGATTGTCTATCAGGTGATGGAGAAAGTCAAGGTGATTCAGGATAGGTTTAAAGCTACCCCAAGTCATAAAAAGTCCTATGTAGATGTTAGGCATAGAGACTTGGAGTTTAAGGTCAAGGATAGGGTGTTCCTCAAGGTATCTCCCATGAAGAGAGTGGTGCAGTTTGGCAAAAAGGGGAAACTCAGTCCTCGATTCATTGGTCCTTATGTGATTTTGTAGAGAGTTGGCAAGGTTGCTTATGAGTTGGGGTTTCCATCTAGCTAAAGTTTGGTTCATTCGGTCTTCCATGTTTACGTGTTGAGGAAGTGTCTTGGTAATCCTTCTTTGGTTTTTCCTTTGAAAGGATTGGATATTTTGGATTTTCTGTCTTATGAAGAGGTCCCAGTTGAGATTTAGATAGGCAAGTTCATTGGACGTGGACCAAGGATGTGGCTTCGATTAAGGTTCTATGGCGGTACCATAAGGTGAAAAAATCTACTTGGGAAGCAGAACAGGACATGAATTCCAAGTATCCGCATTTATTTTCTACTCCTGGGATTCATGCAGAAGGAATGTGTCTTGAATACATCTTTATTTTCTATGTTAGTTAAAGGAAAAATTAACATCTTTGCCTCTTTATTTTCAAACTTTGTTGAAGGGATGTTTGATATTGCAAATGACTCTGTGTGTGGTTACCCCTACCTTGTCCATTATTCGGGAATGAATTTTTCTAATGGGGGAGGCTGAAACATCCTGGGTTTTGACCCTTAGAAAATTTCATGGAATTCCATTCTCCATAACCAATATGACTCATGGGTATGAGCGTATGTTGGGGTACAAGTGGTATGGTCCTATCGTATGTTGACCAGTGTTAGTTGGTAGGATTGTTTTTGTCATTGGAATGGATTCGACTTAGGGGTATGAGTCGTAGGTATTGATATAAGCCATATCAAGGACTTGTATGGTGGGCAGTGTTTGATCCTCCTAGTATTTCATACAACCAAGGATACGGGTTATAGGTACGAATCGTATGCTGTGGTTCTGACTTCATTGGATGAGTTGTATACTGAATAGTGTTCGTTGAGGCTTGGATACGAGTGGGGGGTACCAATCGTGTTGAAGGGTAAGACTCGTATGGGTCAGTCATATCCCTGGGATGGGTTTTTAAGGGATTTAAGTGGGGGTATTCTGGACATTTTTCTACTTACCCTAACTAGGACCCACGACTTCTAATACACTTAGGAGGTTATTTAGCCTATTATTCTATTCATTAACACTTAGAAACTATTTCAAAACAGTCCATAATTCTCTCAAGAGCTTTTGAGGCATGAAGGCTAGGGTTTCATCCTGAGGATTGCTTTGGGGCTTGCTTCCGTGATTTCTTTGCATCAATTCTTCAGTATAAGGTATGATTCTATTCCCTCATTGAAATTTCAACTCAAGGCATGGTTTATATGATTGGTTTCATGGATTTAATATTTCATGATTCTTGTTTTCAGCTATTAGTTAGGGGTTTTGATATTGAAAGCTTGGTTATGGTTCCCTATGGTTTTACTTATGCTTTTATATGCATCAATGGTGGATTTGGACAATTGGATTGATGGTAATGGCTAAATGGTCTTTGGAATTGGTTTTGGTTATATTATGCCTCCAAGGTGTTTGATAAAATACATATAAAGATATGTTCATTGCATTGACTTCTTTTATTGGTACTCTTGCATGTTTTAAACTTGGTAATGGAATTGTGCATGGTTTAAATGGTTTGAAAAGTCTAAATGGTTAGGCTTGTAGATAACATGAAAGACTCTCAAGTGGATTTAAAATGGTAATTGGAAGAGCTCCTAAGGTCCCCTTAACCTAAATGATTTGGCTATGGATATTACTTGCATGTAAGAGGTGGTATGACGATACCACTAATGCTGGCCTTAGTTAATAGCTGGATAATGGTTTGCTTATTTGGAAACTAGTTTTAATTAGGCATTAATAGCGGGGTGTATTGCAAAGCCATGAAAGGTGGTGGTCCTAGGGGAACCAAAATCAGAAACACATATTTGCTGATATATGGGGTCTTGATGACCCTGTGCGTATGCCATATTTTATAGTGAGGGATGTACTAGTCATCCCATGGGATATTTCCTAATCGTACGACTACACACACTGGGGCCTTTCAGCATGGAGAGATAAACCCATATAGCCCGTGGGTGGTTTAGGACGGCCAAGCTACAAAACCAGGTATAAAGGTTTTAAATGCATGCTAAACCCAGTTCCCTTTCCTGGTACTTATATATATATTTAGTTGTATACATTCTGGATGGTTTTACTTGATTTTATAACTGGCATTATTTTATCCTTATCTTGAGATTCATACTTGCAATCACTCACTAACCCGGTCTACTGGCGGTTGTATACCCATAATATGCAAGAACAGACTATTCTACTCCTCCTATTTAGCATGCGGATTTAGTATCAGTATTAGGACTGAAGTAGTGAGCTTCCATCCCTTTAGGAGGCATTATTTCATGTTATGGATATCTTTAGACATTTTCTTTTACTTTGGATATTGGTTTTAGCCATGGTTGGTGGCTTGGCCCAATTGTATTTGTTTACTCTTTTGGATAGAGGATTTATGGTACTTTTAGGAGTTGGTATGGGCGAGATCGGTATGGTTATCAGCCTAAGTATTTGTATTAATATTAAGGTTAGCTTCATCGGACATGATTTCTCACTATTTTGTCATATTAAATTTTGGGATTGATTTTCATATTATGTTTTGGTATCCCCTTTGGTTTATGGTCTATGGTTTGGTTTTATATAGTTGGTGGGTTGGTGTGGTACGGTTGGTCTTGGTTGGGTCGGCCACGGTTGTAACCCCATCCCAGAGTCTTAATGAGAACAATAATGTTGTTATGTTATATTTTTGAAATTCATCCCACCTAAGGTTGGATATAGGTGGTTGGGTTGGATAACAGAGGGTGATCCCCAGTCCTGGTTGGACTTTGGATTCCCATTAAGACAACGTGTCAAGTTAGTATCAGAGTCTAGGTTCATGGTTAATTGGGAAGTCCACAAAGTCGTGTCGAGTAGAGTCTCTTTTTGGTGTGTAATGTGTGCCACACTCATAAGAGAGAGGCTGCATAACATTTAGGAACGTTTCATTTTCTTGGTATTCAATCTTCAAGCTTGAGTTCTCAATTCAGGAATCTCCATTAATCCTTGTTTGTATGTCTTTCAGATTATGCCTCGGAGATCTGGAACACAAGGAAATTTTTCCATCCTATTTCGGGATAATGATGAAGGGGTACGTCTTACGTCTGGAGTACATATTCAATCTCATGGTCTTATTCCTGATAGTGTTGGAGTTCCTATTATTCCGAATAGTTCTCCTCAGGTCCCTTAGGGTAACATAATAAATGAAGAATTTTATTAGTCTATTCATGTTATTGCCCAATTGGTTGCAGCTCAGGCTGAGCGAGGTACGACTGGTGCTTTTTGTACTGAGGACACAGCGGTTGGTCAATTGATGAAGATGGGTCCTCCAACTTTTATTAGGGTGAAGATAGAGGAGGATCCCCAGTCCTTCTTAGAAGAGATGGAAAAGATCTTTCTAGTGATGCAAGCAACTAATATAGAGGGGGTTAACTTTATAGCTTATCAGCTCAAGGATGTTGCTTATTAGTGGTATGAGGAGTGGGATAGGGATAGAGGTGATATTGAAGAGGAAGGGTTATAGGAGGCCTTTTCTGTTGCCTTCTTATATCGGTTCTTTCCTCAAGAGATAAGGTTAGATAAGATGGAGGAGTTTGTGAACCTCAGGAAGGGGAGGATGTCATTAAAGGAATATGCTTTGAAGTTCCCTCATCTATCAAGGTATGCTCCTGACTTGGAGGCTGATATGTGGTCGAGAATGAGAAAGTTCGCTTCTGGGTTGAATTGGGATTTGATTTTGGAGAGCAAGACTAGCTTGTTAATTAAAAATATAGGCATCTCGAGGTTGACTGTTCATATGCAGCAAGTTGAAGATGAGAAAAGAAAGCAGGGGGAGTTTGAGGATAGACAGGGAAAGAGGGGCAGGTTTTCTGACCAGGGTGGTGGTCAATCTTAGGGTGGTAGAGATGATGGCAAGGGGAAGAAAAAAAAGTAGGGGAGTTCTGTCTCCTTTTCTGTTAGTGCTCCTTATCAGTCGAGAGACAGGAGTCATCAAGGTGCTGAAAATTCTCGAGCACATGTTGCCCAATCTCAAGCGAGCAGAGGTTAGTCAGTTTTTTGTGTTCTCCTGATCAATTCTGTGGTCGTCCTTAGTGAGGATATTGCAGGGAAGGAAAGGATAAATGCTTCAAGTGTGTCCAGTTAGGCCATCGACTCAGATATTGACCAATTAATAAGGTTGCTATGGGGGAGAATAAGATTCTTATGGCTTTATCTTCTGTTCCTATACCTGGTGGGGTGGCATGTTCTTCTATTAGTGCTCGTATTCTAGTATTGGTCGAAACAGGTTGTATGCTTTGACGTCCCGATAGAAATCTGAGGCATCACCTGACGTCGTTACTGGTACATTACAACTTTTCTCTCATAATGTATATTGTTTGCTTAATCTAGGGTCCACTCTTTCGTAAGTGACTCCCTATATGGTCACTTGGTCCGGGTTAAAGATTCTAACTCGAAAGGTCCTTCTTTATCTTCGGTCCCTGTGGTTGAGTTTCTAGAGGTCTGGGTGACCTTGCTGATGTTCCTCTTGATAAGGAAATAGAGTTTGGTATGGATTTGCTTCCGAACACTCATCCAATTTCTATTTCTCCGTATAGAAAAGCTCCAGTTGAATTAAGAGAACTCAAGAAGCAACTTAAGGATTTTCTGGATAAAGGGTTTATTCATCCTAGTATATCTCCATTAGGTGCACCAATGTTGTTTGTGTGTAAGAAAGAAAGTTCACTTTAGATGTGCATTGACTATAGGCAGTTGAACAAGGTGATGGTCAAGAACAAGTATCCTCTCTCACGGATTGATGATTTGTTTGACCAGTTACAGGGTGCTAAGTTCTTCTCTAAGTTAAATTTTTTGTTAGGGTACAATTAGCTTAAGATTAGGGAGGTGGATATTCCTAAGATGACTTTTCGTACTCGCTATGGGCATTTTGATTTCTTGGTGATATCATTTTGATTGGCTAATGCTCTGTCAATATTTATGGACTTGATGAACAGGGTGTTCAGTCAATATTTTGATATCTTCATCATTGTGGTTTCGTTGAGAACATTTTGGTTTATTCAAAGAGTGAGGTCGATCATGCAAATCACCTTCATGTGGTGTTTCAGACCTTAAAGAAACAGCAGTTGTATGCCTAGTTCTCTAAGTGTGAGTTTTGGTTGAACGTTGTGACTTTCTTTAGCCATATTATTTCTAGTGAAGGGATCATGGTGGATCCGCAGAAGGTTGTTGTGGTGAAGAGGTAGCCTAGGCCCATTTCTCTATTCAATATTTGGATCTTCTTTGGTTTAGCCAGGTATTATAGGTGGTTTGTGGAAGGGTTTTCTTCGATATCTGCTTCTTTGACTAACTTGACTCAGAAGAAGTTTCAGTTTTCTTGGTCGGATACATATTAAGGGAGTTTTGAGAAGTTGATAGATAAGTTGACTTAGGCTCTAATCCTTACTTTACCGGAAGGAAATAATGAGTTCGTAAATTATTGTGATGCATCTCGGGTGGGTCTTGGTTGTGTTTGGATGCGGCATGGGAAGGTGATTGCCCATGCTTCCAGGCAGTTAAAGGTAAATGAGAGGAATTATCCTACTCATGATTTAGAGTTATTGGCAGTTATGCTTGCCTTACAAATATGGTGGCAGTATTTGCATGGTGTTCATATGGATATCTGTTCTGATCGTAAGTGTCTTCAGTATATGTTTACTCAGAAAGAGCTTAATCTAAGGTAAAGGAGACAGTTTGAACTTTTTAAGGATTATGATATGAGTCTTCACTACCACTCAGCGAAGGTATTGTGGTTATTGATGCTCTTAGCAGGTAATCCATGGGGAGTTTGTCTCATAATACAAAAAGAAAAGCAGGAATCGGGGAAAGATATTAACCGTTTGGCTAATCTTTGAGTTTGTCTCTTTGACTATTGGGATGGTAGTGTGATGGTGCAAGAAGTGCTTCGATCATCTTTTGGTGCAGATATTAAAGAAAATCAAGTATTGGACCCTGTCTTGATGAGAATCAAAGGTGATGTTAGTGGGCAAAAAGTAGTGGTGGTTGAGATTAGTGGTGATGGTACTTTACGGTACCAAGAGACGTTTTATGTTCCTGATGTCGACGGGCTGCGACAAAGGGTTTTGGCTGAGAAACATGAGTCACGCTATATTGTTCACCCTGGCTCGACTAAGATGTATCATAATCTCAAGGAGATCTTCTGGTGAAATGGAATGAAGAGGGATGTGGCTGAGTTTGTGACCAAGCATATGGTGTGTCAATAGGTTAAGGTTTAGGACATGAGGCCAGGAGGGTTATGTCAAGAAATTGATTTTCCCAAATGAATGAGGGAAATGATCAACATGGACTTTGTTATCTGTCTTTCTCGGTCTCAGAATTAGTAGGATTCGATTTGGGCCATCATGGATAGGATGGTCATCGTGGATAGGATGACTAAATCTGCACATTTCTTGCCAATGCGGACTAACTTTTTTGTAGAGGATTATGTGAGGTTTATGTCTAGGAGATTTTAAAGTTACACAGGGTGCCTGCTTTGATTATCTCTGATCGTGGTAGGTAGTTTACGTCTTATTTCTGGTGGTGTTTCCAGATATGGTTGGGGACTAAGGTTAGTCTTTGTTCTATTTTTCATCCATAGTCGGATGGGCTAGCGAAGAGAACTATTCAGACATTGGAGGATATGCTTCGGGCCTATGTGATTGACTATGGTGGAAATTGGGTTGAGAATCTACCTTTGCTAGAGTTTGGTTACATTAATAGCTGTCATTTGAGTATTGTTATGGCTTCTTTTGGGGAATTATATAGTAGGAGGTGTAGATCTCCTATTAGGTGGTTAAAGCTTTGGGAGGCGGACATGTTTGTTCCAGATTTGGTCTATCAGGCAATTGAAAATGTCAAGGTAATTCAGTATAGGTAAAAGCTGCCCAAAGTCACCAAAAGTCCTATGCAAATGTCAAGCGTAGAGACTTGGAGTTTGAGTTCGGGACAGGGTTTTCCTCAAGGTATCTCCCCTGAAGGGAGTAGTGCATTTTGGCAAAAAGGGGAAACTCAGTTCTTGGTTCATTGGTCCTTAAGTGATTTTGCGGTGAGTTGGTAATGTTGCTTAGGCGTTGGGGTTGCTATCTAGCTTAATATTGGTTCATTCGGTCTTTTGTGTTTCCATGTTGAGGAAGTATCTTGGTGATCCTTCTTCGATTGTTCCTTTGGAAGAATTGGATATTTCGAATTCTTTCTCTTATAAAGATGTCCCGATTGAGATATTAGATAGGCAAGTTTATCGGTTGTGGACCAGGGGTTACAGGTTGTACCCTAATTTTTTCAAATTGGGGCATGTCGGTTACATGATGTCTCCCACAGTTTCAGTCAGTATTCAGCCTATCTCAATTCAGGCTTACTTGACTAAGTAATTAGATTTCGGTAATTATTCTGTCAGTTTTATAGATTATTCTTATTATTTAGATCATGTCAGTACATGTAATACTTGGTCTTGTATTCTCAGTTTTACATGTCCATTTTTTATGCTTACTATCCATACATGATCCTCAATTTAGTTTTACAGCATGTTCTTCTTTACAAGAGATTAACATGCAGTATTCATGCTTTACCTCTCCCCAACTTTAGTTTAACTTATTTTACAACACTAAATATTTAAGAAACTAAGCGTAGTAATTCACCACCTTATTAGATTGTGTTTATTACTCATTTTTTAAGATACTTTAGCTTAGTTGATTTTAGTCTCTTGGTGAGTCTACTTCCACTTAGTATGCATGTTTTAAGATTATGTATCTATTCAGTTTTACTTATTGCATTCACCCTACTTATTTAGTACATTCAAGAAATACTGACCATATATACGTATGTCTGGCTACATTATTTCATAATGTAGGTACCAAAAGTAGTCCACACACCAGGGTCAAACAATTCTCATCTTCCAGCCAGCAGGTGATAAGTTCTCCTATTTTTGGAACTCGGTCCATTGCAATTCATGTGTTGTATTTTGATTATTCAAATGTATTGATTAATGGTGGTTGGAGGCATATCCTAGCTATCTATAGTTAGTATAGTAGAAGTTTTATAGATAATCAGTCAGAGTCATGACATGCAATTCAAGCTCTTTCTTCTAATTTATCATGTTGTAAACTTAATTAGTATTACATTTATACAGACTTTCTAATGATCGTGTTTCTGCTCAACAAATTTAGTTTTTTAATGCAATTTAAATCAGTTGCTCAAGCAGTATGCCAGTTAATGGGTTAGCTTGGGATCACTTGTGGTTCTAGGCACCATGTTACCACTAGAAAGTAGTCTCCGGTCATGATAAACTTGGTATCAGAGCACAAGGTTCACGTGTCCTACGGTGTCTATGAAGTCATGTCTAGTAGAGTCTTGTAGAATGGTATAGAGATGTATGTACTTTTCTTTGAGAGGCTTCAAGGCATTTAAGAAATGTTTCCATTCTTTTATGTCTCAAATCGTGCAATAGAAGTGTTCTCTAAGAAACTTATGCATATTCTTAGGTTACTCTATTTGTGTTAACTCTACCATATTTTTTAGGCAACGAAAATAGCCAAGCTTAAATCCTTAAAAATAGATTTTTCTCAAACAGTCCCCACAGACAGTTATGGGATTGCACATAATTAGTGGGACCAAATAATTCACTCGGGGTAGTTGCCAAACCATACCACATAGTTCCAGTAACAACAAAAGCTATAAAAAAAGACAGCAGCAATACTACTGGAAAGGACGGTTTCAATATTTCCCATATGCAATCCTTTGTATAGAATTTGTGTTGGATGGATGATAAGATTGAATAGTCCCACTAATATGCCCAATCAGGATCGAAAGTATACCATCAGTGCCTTTATGTTCCAAAGTATAAAGGATTTCATTCATGTTCATAAAAATTATGCACTAAGCCTAAGTCAAATATGCCCTCAGATCCCTTCTCAGAATCCTATGATAGCATATGATCTAGAGTGAGAAGCATGAACCCAGAAGTTTACCAACAGTATAGTAGGATATTATTTATCTAGATTTAGAAGATTATGTATCCATAGGGCAAGTTGTATGAAAGGTGAATCAGTAGGCTTCAAATAGTGTATGCAAAAATTTATATTTGTTAATTCAAAATTAAGTATGATGGTGTGGGTGTGATTTAGAAAGGTGCCCAAGGTGATATCGGACTGTAGTATTTCTAAGTATTTAAAGTATGTGTGATTAGATAGTAACCTTGAGTTGATAAGTATGAACGAAGTTAGTAATGTATTATATGATGGTCTTATCAACTAAGTTATGGGTTATAGGTTGTGATGTTGAATATTGTGATCTAATGGTAATCCCATGGTTAAGGGAAAACTATAAGTTTAGAAATGTGATATTAGTAGGATATGAAAGAAGTTAGCATAGTTTGTTAAAATTTTGGGAATATCCATGTTAAGTGTATGAATCTAAGTTTGCATCTTTGAGGATTGAGCTAATAAAAAGAAAATTGAAATTCTAGATGGTGTGAACTCAGGGTATAGAGATACTCCTGAAGATTGTAAGTTAGTCAGTGTTTAAGTTATTAGATGATGATTATTGCGGTTGTATAAAGTTAAGAGTTCTATCTCAGAAGAAAGTATTAGCAGTGGGTTTTCAAATTTCAGGGTGAGTTTATTATTTATGTATTTTTATATCTAGGGCTCTAGAGTAAAGTGGTTGCAATTCAGTATAGAGTTTATTAAAGGGGTCCACAAACTTAGAATGATGACTTAAACCTAAAGGGGAGAAGATAGAATAAGAAACCAAGTTAGGCTCTCAGATTCTAGTAGAGGTGCCAGTGTGTTGTAGAACAATACTAGGGGAGGAAGATGCCCAACCCATTCTTATCCCAGTGTAAATTTTTGTGCTTCACTCATCATGACATTTACCCATGCCTTATAAGTTAGCTTTATGATCATAGCTCATCTTTATGCACTTTTCATAGAATCATGTACGCTTCCAGTGTCTAGTATAAGGAGTTCCGGTTTGCTCAGTAGTACAAACAATATTCCATGAATTTATTAACTCCACTCTCAGGTCATGCATCTTGATAACGCTCAATCTACAGCTCTCGTGGGAGTGTAAAGCGGTCGTTAGCAAATATAGAACCCAACCTGGGTTGGGTATCGATCCCACAGAGAATAGCTTGGCCAACAAGCAAGAGAAATTACTAGACTTTTAGTGCAAGTCTCGTAGGAAAGGGGGGATTGTAGTATGTAACCAAAACAAGAATGTAAGAACTGAAAATAGCAAAATAAAGAGAGATTGTCACGTGTGTTGTAAACAATGAGAATTGAGGCGTTGGGGTTATGTCCACCTTCTGAGGTATACGTCTCTATTGGCTATGAGTGTGTAGAGTCTTGACATGTAATTGCTTATAGAGAATTGTAGTCGATGGTAAATCCAAGCGTCTCTCGACCTAAACAAGGACTATTTCACTTTAACTCTCTCGAGCTTAAAGCGTGACTAACGGTACGAATTCTCCAAGAAGTTAGTCCAGGTACGGCACTAGCTTTTTAATAGGAAAGGGTGTCCTACTACCTTGACATTATCTCTTTTCCAGACAAATAACTTTTCTCTCGAACAAGTCAGATGTTAGACTGGCGTTGGTCTATGCGTCTTCTTTTCTAGACAAATAACCTTTCTCTCGAACAGGTTAGATGTTAGAATGGCGTGTTCTTGTGTTTGAACCGCAAAGAATGTAGATTTAAGATGAAGAGAATAATGATATAAGCAATATACTTGTCTTGAACTCACAAACTCATAGCTATAGATAGTAACTCATTCGGCTTCCATAACCCCAACTAAGAGATTTAGTTACCCGTGAATGCGAAGGATATCACGCTTTGCATGGTGGATGGCGTGAATAGTAGGTGTTTGGCGTGTGGTTTTAGTGATTCCGTAGCAAGTAACGATTCTCTTGTTGTGGAATTTAAGAGTAGAAGAATGAAGAATTGAGAATGGGTTGTAGGAAGATGTCTTAATTGTAAGGAGATGAATGAATTGTCAGAATGTCTTCCTCCCTCTCTCTTTTTTAAAATCTCTAACATGATAGGGTATTTATAATACTCCTATCCTACTCCTACTAAACTAATAAAATAAATAACCAAATCCTAATATACTAATGAAATCCTTGACCCAATTGTACTAGGGTAAGGTTACAAAATTATAATCCAAATAGAATGATGAAACACATAACCTAATTGCACTAGGTTAATGTATTATGGCAAAAATCCAGCTTTGTGTCTGTAAGTCCCAAAGTCTTCAGAAATGCTGTTTTAGCCCGGGACAGATTTTCCATGCAGCAGATTTAGTCCTTTATGCGTCCAGCTCCTTTCCATCTCGTTTGTGAGCTTTCTTTTGCGTCAAGTAAGCCATAAATTGCTGTATTTTGCATCATTTATACCTGAAACTTTCCTAATCACATTTGTTAGCTCATTTACAGGAAAAAGGACTAAAAGTGTACGAAATAGATAATTAGTTCTCGAAACTAGGCTAAAATATGGGCAAAATATATTGATATAGGCGCGTAATTTCGCCTATCATCACATCTCATAACTCATGTACTCATGCTTTAAAGTATGTTAAGTTCCTATTAGTCATGCTACACTTTTAATGATCAGCAAAAATTTAGATTATGTCATGTATGTCCTTAGTTTGGATCTCATGAATGAATTCATGCCTTTGATACTCTATTCCTTAGGCCTCAGTTAAATGTCAAAGTTATTCCTTCATGCTTCAGGTCCTCGTGGTCTACCCTTTCATTGACCTCTCCTTAATATTAATATAGTGGTAATGAAAAATTGATGATCAATGGTTTAGATGGGAGAGAGTAAATGTTTCTTGTTGAGGAAAACTTATTGTATTCTTATTTTATATAAGGCTATAAGTATGAAGGATGATTAAGGTAAACCTTTTTATATATGCCATCGTTAGTTGAGAATTCTATGTGTGTTTTATTGGGGATAGTGCGTGGGAGTTGTTATTAACAAGAGATATCTGAGAATATGGTAAAAGTTCCTAGGTGGGTTGGTTGACCAGAAGTTTGCACGTGGTTATAATGATAGGATTGAACGTCGTGTTTATATATATATGGATAAATGCATTGCATTAGTGAATTCCTAGTAAGAGATTGTATTTAGTTGTTTAAGTGGTAAGAGAAATTTTTCTTGAAATGAAAGATGTGAAACATGCATAGGGTATCAAAAACATGGTTTAGACTAGTATAATAGTGTTATGTGTTACACTTAGTAATTTCAAGTAGGCTTGCACATCGTGGGAGAATTCAGTTCAGCTCATACTTTAGTAGATAGTGTTATCAATGCCCATATGAAGATTATAAGTGGCCTCAAGTGAAGGGCAGTATTAAAGGGGAAGCGTATAGTTGAGGGAGTATTTAAGAAGAATGACTAAGCTTGAAAGTAGCAGTCGCATTGCCTAAGGCCAATGTTCCATGTTACATATTTGTAGCCATGTTGTGAGTCCTTATGCAGATGTCTTATTTAGATCATGCCCAGAATTCTTTGCTCCCTAATGTTATTTGAGCTTCTTACAAAGAGTGTTGAATAAATACTCCAGTTGAGTATAAGCTTTAGGTATAATTAAGCCCGTATAGCCAGCAATTCAGTTTAGCAGTCAGACAGAGCAGTTCCTTTGGTTTTCTATCTTTCCATATAGTCTTAATATCCGATGTTTCATGAATATGGCTAGTCTATGAGGTAATTTGTTCATATACATGTAAGTTGTGAATTCAGTTCAGTCCATGCATCATGTTTTAGATTCAGCTATGTGCATGATCTTAGTTTTCCATGTATTCCATCTCAGATATTGTAATACCCTTTGTACGACCTTGATCTTGTTATCTCATGATTCATGCTTACATAATGTACTTGGTAATTCCATGAAGCCCTTTTCTTTTGATTTCTATACGTGTTTTGTTGAGGTACAATCCTTAATGAGAAGTTACATACCTTATTCTATCCTTAGTAACTCTTGGAATTTTATTGCATTAGTTATCACTTCTTAATTCTATATGTATGATTGTATCATGAACATTTCAAGCGAGTTCTAAACTCTCAGCATGAATCAGCTCCTAATCATCAATAAAGTCAAGTCAGCTCAGAAAGCACTTTCATGATAAAAGTTATAATGTTTCAGCTCATCTATGCCCTTCATTACCAGACATGTCATGTGTACTATTCCATACTTCTAAGACTTCAACAAATTCCTATTCATCATTTGAGAACAAATGATTCAAAGGAGGAGATAATGTAATACCCCATATTTTTGGGGAAAGAATTCAAATAGTTATTCCCATGTATACAGACCTAAACCAAATAATTCTATGTCTATGTATGTGTGATTGTTAATTCTATATTATGGGAATATCTCTGAATATGAATCGCGGGCATAAAAATCTCTTAACTCAAAGATGAGTTGGGGACTTTTCTATCGATAGAGTTTTAACGTATGCTCCAACTAGGGTACATTTTAAATGAGTGTATCTCCAAGAATAATGATTCAGGTGTCCTACTATATATCAAATGAAATATGTTTGATTCTTCTTTCTAATGCATCTGATTTAACCTTAATCAAATATCAAAGTAGAAGGTTATGCTCATATTACTTCAGAGTATCCGTCTATCAACAAGGTCACAACTTGAGATGATAAGTTGTCACCTAAGTAACGAGCCATTAATCTCTTCATCATCCTTTACCAGAATATGACCAAATCCAAATACAAGATGACGACTTTTGGTGATAGGTCGTCAATAAAGTGATGAGATATCAACCTCTTCATCAACCTTAACTAGATCATTAAGAGAAAGTGATGACTATGTTGATAAACCATCAACTAGTTGATGGGCTATCAACTAAGTCACTATCCTTAACCATATCATTAAAAGAAGGTGGCGACTAGGTTGATAAGCCGGCAACTAGTTGATAGGATATCAACTAAGTCGTCAGCCTTAACTAGATCAGTAAGAGAAGGTAACGACTAAGTTGATAAGCTATCAACTAGTTGATAGGCTATCAGCTAAGTCATCAACTAAAAAATTCTATAATTTTTATTTAGTTTCCATAGGGGTATTTTAGTCTTTTACTCACCTCAAACCCTACTCCCCACGACATAAAATCATCAAATAGGCATTATTATCCATTACTAGTCAGTTTTAAATGCCATTACTCCTCTCTATTATCAAGAACATCAAGATTAGGATTTTCTCAGCAAGTCATCTTTCAAATCTCAAAATTAAAGTATCTTCTCAAGAATTCTAGCATCCAAAGCATCAATTCCAAGCTTCTTCTTCAAGGATTTAAACAATTAAGGTATGTGGGGTATTCATCAATGGGTTCCTTTCACCCGTTTAGCCCAAAAATCCAATTTTTGTTTTAAAGTATGAATTTCTCCTCTTTGATGAAAATATACATGTTCAAGATGAATTAATCCATATTTTCTTCATAAATCTAAATTCAAGCCATGTCAATGTGTGTTCCATGTAATTAGGTTATTTAATGCTTTGAATTTTAAGTATCCATATAATATTCAATGAAAGTATGAAATTATATATGTTCCCTTATAATTTACATTCAAGTCATACTAATAGTTCCAACCCATGTGATTCATGCTTCTATATACTTGAAGTTTCAAATCCCCATGTCACGTTTTATTCAATATCATATTAAATGCTCAAATTTATGTATTTGACCATGTGAACACGATATCCTCCCAAGTTCAATTCATCCCCATGTTCAAGTTCATATACCTCATTCATTCATTGAAATGTATTATGTTTCGGGACTCTGAAGTTATGACTTTCTACCAATGTTTTAAGTGATATTATCTTATTTTGTGTCATTTAATACTGGTGGGTTATGAACACTCGATACCTATGTGTTTACTCTTGTTTTATTGTTTCAAGTAACAAGTCAGTCAGAATCATGATTTTATCACCATATTTAGATCATCATTTTTATAATAAACTCAACAGTGTTATTTCATGTTAAATACATCAGTTTATATGTTCATGGTTTCTTCAGATTATACATGCACTATATTTTTCAGAACACCTTATATGAGCAAATAAGTTATCAGTGTATGTATCAGTATGTTTGGTGTAAGCTCAGTTTAGAGTAGGATTAAGCACCGAGTGAGCCCTGAGATGGGGGCTCACCTTCCAATAGAGGGTGTGAACTTTAGTAGCAGTCCCTGAGTTTCAGAACTATGTAGTTAGCATAGGTTTTGAGAGGTCTTCCTACCGGTACAAGGTTGACATTCTCTTAGGGGCATCTGCCAGTAGAGGGTGACACCCTAGTCCTTCGAGACTCATGATTAGTGGATCCACATAGTCATATGTTAGTACCCGTGGTAAGGTACTAACATTCTTTCAACTAGGGTTACAGGTTGGACCCCAATTTTCTTAGATTAGGTCTTATCAGTTATATATTAGTGCCCACATTTTCAGTCAGTATTCAGTTTATCTCAGTTTAGGTTTGCTTGACCAAGTAATTAGATTTCAGTAATTATTTAATAAATTTTAAAGATTATTCAATTCATGTCAGTACATGCTATATTTGGTCTTGCATTCTCAGTTTGGCATGCCCATATTTTTCATGCTCAGTATTCATACATGATCCTCAGTTCAGATTTACAACATGTTCAGCTTTACATGAGATTTACATACAATATTCATGTTTTACCGCTTCCCGGCTTCAGTTCTACCTATTCTACAAAAGTAAAGATTTAATAAACTAATTATAGTGATTCACCAGCTTACCAAATTATGTTTTTCACTCATGCTTTAAGATACTTCAGATGTCAGTTGATTTCAGTCTCTTGGTGAGTCTACTTGCTCTTAGCATGCAGTTTTAAGATTATGTATCTCTTCAGTTTTACTTATCGCATTCACCCCCACTTACTCAATGCATTCAAGAAGTACTGACCATATATATATCTGTGTCACTACATTATTTCATAATGTAGGTACCAGAGTAGTCCACACACTAGGATCAAACAGTTCTCAGCTTTCAGCTAGCAAGTGATGAGTTCTCTTATTTTGAGAATTCCAGTCCATTGCAGTTCATGTGTTGTATTTCGACTATCCATATGTATTGATTAGTGGTATTTTGGAGGCATGTCCTAGCTATCTATAGTCTGTATAGTAGAGGCTTCCTAGATAGTTAGTCAGAGTCATGATATGTAATTTAAGTTCTTTCTTTAGATTTATCATATTGTTAACTTAATCAGTATTAAATTTATTCAGACTTTCTCATGATCATGTTTCCGCTCAGCAAATTTAGTTTTTTTATACAATTTAATCAGTTGCTCAAGAAGTATTCCAGTTCATAAGTTAGCTTGGGATCACTTGTGGTATCAGGAACTGTGTTACGACTAGGGGGTACGCTCAGGTCATGATAATTTCATGAGTTAAACCCCTGATGTACCCTTACAACTGGATTGAACTCAAATTATGATAATATTTATGAGATCTATACAACGTAGCATCGTCCGAAAGCTAATAAAGAAACCTTGAGCGACGATAACAAAGAAAAACCTGATTGAGGACTACATTGTGAATTTGGTTGTATCGTGAATTTGGTTAGAGCTACACATGGTCTCTTATTCTAAATTCCAAAAAGAACCACGTGATGTTCATCCGAACGACTTTATCTAATAAGTCCAACCTTTTGATGTACCCTTACAACACCATTGGACTCTAATAAAAGTGATTCAAACTTTTGCCCTTCATTAAAAGTCTCCGTTTTAGATAAAATTATCTTTTCACTAATTTTCTCCAATAATTATCATTTATTGACTATCCTAAAAATATATATGAAAGTAAGAATTAATTAATTTTTCTTGCTCAATAAGAGAACACTACTAAAATAGGAGCATCAGAAAGAGTCTAGATTAGAATAGAAAACACTCCTAAAATATGAGAATTACAAAAAGACTCAATGAAAAAAGAATCCTAAAACATGTGGAAGAAGAATTAATGTTAGAATATATTTTGAGAAAAATATAAGAACTATGTTATTTTTAAAAGGAAAAATGACCTTTTGGACCCCTATACTATGTCGGTTTTGTAAGTTGGACACTTCTACATACTTGTTTGTCATCTGGACCCCTGAACCAATAAAAAATAACATTTTAAACCCTTTGACCGTTGACTTTGCCTATGTGGCATTAAAATGCTGACTAGGACAAGGAGAGTGATTACACTCACCTATGATGCAAGTGGGAGTCAATTTTATATTAAAATAATTTTTTAAAAAATAAAAATAATATTAAAATTTAAAAAAATAAAAAAGATTTTCTTCCCTCCATCTTTTTTAATTTAAAATATTTTTAAATTTTCAAAATAATAAATTTAAAATAAAAAAAAAAAGCCCCCCTCCCAGTCCAGCCCATCCCAGCCTTCACCCTCATTCAGCCACCCCCCAGCCTCCTCTCCGCGCCCAGCCACCACCCCACCCCACCCTACCCTCACCCCCATCCAGCCCCCTCCCCCTCCCCCGTACGAGAGGTGTAAATTGAAGAACAGCACAAAATAAGAACAAAAGTGCAAATGACCCAGTATACAACTGTACATCATTCTAATTGGAGAAAACTTAAATGTAAGCATAAGAGGTCCACAGTTCAATTTTCAGAAATTTGAGGCTCAGAATTTTGCATTTTTGCTTAGACAAAGAGAAGACAACCACGCCATGGCTGCAAAATCACCAGTTGCACGCAAAAGAGTAAGCCTCATTAAAATTTCAAAACTTTCTTCTTTTCAGAGGGCTACATTAGAAACCAAACACGGATGACATTCATCATAAAAGCATTTTCTTTTGTACCAAATACACCCTTGTAGAATAACAATACAACACAATAGGTAACAACCATCCAAACAAGTTAAAGAGTAAAATTAAAGATCAAATCTGTTGATAAAACAAGAGAATGAAGACATCGCCATGGCTGCAAACCTCGGATTGCTTCTAGGTCACCCAGCCAAGATACGGGCCTCTTAATATTTATATATTCCTAAAGAGGGTCTGTGGTTGATATTGTTGTTGTTCATTGTTAAAAAAAAAAAATGTTGTTGTTTTACTTTTTTAATTTTGTTTTATTTACTTTCTCAATTTAAATTTTTTATTTTATTTAGGATTAATTTTGTAATCTTTATAAATTGTTAAATATATTTAAATAAAAAATAAAAATTCATTATATTTGTGTATGTGAATTTATAGTTAAAAATTTAAATTAATTGGAGAGAAATTTTAATTATTTAGAGTAAATTTGATGTTTAATTAAATTTATTGTGTTTGTGTATTATAATTTATAATTAAAAATTTAAATTTATAGTTGAAAATTTAAATTAATTTAAATTAAAAATTTATTGTGTTGGTGTACTAGAATTTCTATAATTTATAAAAAGAATTTATTTAATTAAATTTATTTTAATATTTAATTTCTTATGTAGCATTTTAAAAATAACATAAAATTTAATGTAATACTTAAAAATGAAGTGGCGGCTGACATGGCTGACGTGGCAGCTGACGTGGCGAGAGTGTGTTACACTCACCAAAAAAGTGTTTAAAATGTTGCTTTTTAGTGGGTTCAAGGGTCCAGATGACAAATATGTAAGTACAAATGTCCAACTTACAAAATCGATATAGTATAGGGGTCCAGAAGGTCATTTTGTCTTATTAAAAACTAAAGTTAACCAAAACTTCATTATTTTTGAAAAATAAAGAATTATATTTTGGCAAAGATAACTGTCGTAAGTGCCTTATTTTTGGAAAATAAAAGGTTATAAATTGTCGTTGAGTCTTTTATTTCTATATTTGATTAGGTTAGATCTTTATATTTTTCTTTATTCTTTGTAGTATATTTTTACATATTTCTATTTTTTGCCCATCAAATTTATTGTTTTTTCTGTTTTGTTTTTGTACCATTCTGTCATCTCAAACAAGTATGGTTTTAGGATAAGTTTGTTAATTTGTTTTATGATTTGATAATTATTATTGTTATTTTATGATTTATACTTTATGAGAGTACAGCTTCCAGTTTTATTTATGATCAAGGTGAGTCTATTTACACTTAATATTCATGATTTATAGGTATGTTCTGTTTCATTTATACTCACTGCATTCACCCCCGCATACGCAGTACATTACAGAAGTACTAACCACATGTATGTTTGCGTGGCTACATTGTTCATATTGTAGGTTCTGGTGTTCGTCCCTAACAGCACGGCTAGTCCCGATCACCATTTTCAATATTTAACCAATTGGTGAGTCCTCATAGTTCCAGGGCCAGACTTATGTTGATTCCTGATGCTTATTTTATTATTTTAGTTGTTATACTTTTAGTTTCGGGTCAACTGGAATCTGTCTCAGTGGATCTTTTAGTTTTAGTTAGAGGCATATCAAGACTAGTTAGACGATATGTTCTTTCAGATCCTTATGGTTTTTAAGTGATATAGAGTTGCAGTGTTATATTGAGATTATTAATTTCTCTAAACCCAGTTTATAACTTTTTTTCACTTTCCGCTCTTGTTTAAAAATTTATCTTATTAGAGTTCAGAGATAAATAGATATTATGGGTTAGCTTTGGGTATACTTATAGTCCTAAGTACCATGTGACGTCCAGGGGGTATCTTTGGGTCGTTACATAGATGATATATCATACTAAAAGATAACGAGACCATAATTTACTAGAACAGGGTCTCAACTAGATAAATAGGCATGAGATATTTCAAACGATATCCAAACTACAACTACCTTTCAAAAATTGTATAATATCACACAATTACCGTAGATAAGGTCAATATAATGATAGGGTAAGCATAGCTTACCTGGATGCTAAATCTAAAAACCTCTCCGATAAGCTTTTTAAATAGTGTCTTACTAAAATTCAAGCTTGAATAACTTGATGTAGATAATTGATTGCACATGAATAAGCGTGCAACATGTCACATAAAGTGCCTTGGACAAATCTTGGATGGAAAAACGAAGATAAAGAGAGAGAAAACACTTTAGAATACATGATACTCCACCCATACGTACAGTAGTTATATATATTTAAATATATCTTAGCAATATGCTACTAACTTGGAAAGCAAAAATGAAAGAAAAAAATTATGCAGAAATACAAATTATATAGAAATATGGTGTGTTCTTCAGCTAAGAAGAATTGTAACATCTCATAATGACACTTAAGGTACATGTGTAACAGAAAGAGTTATATTTAGCTTGCTAATAATATAATATTTTAAATATATCATAATTAGTAGAAAATTATTGTTAGTAAAACTTTGGTTATATAATAATAATATTTTAACATATTTAGATTTACTACCTACACTTAAAATATCAATAGATTAGATAAGCTATTTTAAGTAATATAAATATATCATAACTAAAGAATTTTATAAACATCAAAAATATTTTAGAAAGGTAATTAACTATATCGTCTTACCACATTCTAATTTAATTTACCTATTTCACATTATGTTTGTTATTACTAAAATCCTCAAGTGAACTAGCCGAAAACTGAACTATTAGTTCCACTAAATCATAAATAACTTGGGGCAGTTATAGGAATGCTTTAAATGCTGAAAATGCAGGAAAATGAGGGAAATGATTGGCAGGGTCATTACAACATCCACTACTAAAAGGACTTTCAAACGCAAAAGTAAAGAATAAAAATAATACCTAAGGTATCAAATAGGTACAGATTCTAGGCCTGCATCTCATGCTTAATCTCCTAGGTATCCTACTGGACTGGATGGTGACACCATTGAATCTTAACTATGGGAATGACCCTGGAGCGCAACCGTCTGACATCTCTATCCAAAATGGACATTGGCTCCTCTACAAATACCAACCTCTCATCCAACTGATTTGAGTCCCACCGAAATAGGTACGACTCATCTGGAATGTACTATCACAATCTAAATACATGAAACACTGGGTGAATGATTGAAATGGCAGGAGGAAATGCCAACACATATGCTACCTACCCTACTGTCTCCAAAATCTCACAGTGTCCAATATACCTGGGGCTAAGCTTGCCCCATTTCCCAAACCTAATCATGCCCTTTATGGGAGATAGTCATAAGAATACCCTGTCCCCAACTCTGAACCTTAATGGACGATATCTGCAATTAGCATAACTCATTTGTCTACTCAAAGTTACTCGCAGCTTGTCCTGAATCACCCAAACTTGATCCAATGACTCATAAAGCAAATCTGTACCATGATGCCTATCCGCAGAAGTCTAAAACAAAAAAATAAGAGAAAGACATACCCTACCATAGAATTCCTTAAATAGGGCCATCTGAATACTCGAATGAAATTTGTTATTATATGCAAACTCCACAAAAGGTGGAAATTATTCCCACTGACCTCAAAAATCTAACAGATAAGCATGGAGCATGTCCTTCAAGACTTGGATAGTCCACTCTGACTAACCATCTATTTGAGAATGAAAGGTAGTGCTAAGGTCAACGTGGGTACCTAAATTCTCCAAAAATGTCCTCCAAAATGTAGAGGTGAATTGAGAGCCTCTATTTAAAATAATAGGCATAGGTACCACATGTAAACGAACCAACTCCTGAATATAATATGGGCTAAGATCTCAGCACTGTAGGAGACTCGAATGAGGAAAAAATGTACAGACTTGGTCAATCAATCAACGATAACCCAAATGCTATCAAAACCATGGAAGGTGTGAGGAAATCCACCTACGAAATCCATCATACCTCACTCTCATCTTTACTTGTTAATGGGTAGCTACTGAAGCAACCCACCAAGCCTCTGGTGCTCGATATTTACCCTCTGGTAATAAAGGCATCGAGTTCAAACCCTAATATATCTCTTGGTATAACACTTCACCAGTAGTGCTTCCTAAAATCCATATACATTATAGTTGTCCTAGGGTAAATAAAATACCCAGAACTATAAGCCTTCCAATGAATCAATCAAATCTTTAACCCTTGGAACACAAATACGACCATTAAATCTCAAAAACACCCTCCCAATATAAAGTAGCCTTCATAAACTCACCTCACAAAACCTGCCCTCAAATGCTAAAAATCCTATTATCCTCAAATTGACAACCCGAAATCAACACCAACAAGGTAAATTTGGCCTCAACACTAGCAATAATCCTTCGGGGATCATAAATATTCAAACAAACCATCGTGTAAGCTAAGGACTAGATATCCCAATCCAACGGCCATCAAGAAACTAAAATGAAGGTTAAACTGCCCATACTCACTACCTTTCGACTTAAGGTGTCTGCTACCATATTTGCATTGCTCGGATGGTATAGAATAGAGATATCATAGTCTTTCAGCTACTTAATCAATCTATGCTGCCTCAAATTAAGATCCTTATGGATCATAATATGCTAAAGACAATGGTGATCCATTAAGATCTTACAATGAATGCCATACAAATAATGTCTACAAATCCTAAGTACAAATACTATTGCTACCAACTCCAAGTCATGAGTAGATTAGTTGCGCTTATGTACCTTCAACTGCCTCAACACATAGGAAACAACACAGCCCTGCAACATTAAAACATACCTCAAACCAATAATAAATATATCATTATAGACAGTAAAACCCTCGCCCTTAACTGGAAGAGTCAAAATAGAAGCTGAAGTAAGCAAATCCTAGAGCTTCAGAAATCTAACCTCACAACTCGCAAACCACTAAAATAGAACTCTTTCCTGGTCAATCTAGTTATATGGGTAACAATAGAAGAAAAAGCTCAACAAACCACCTATAGTAACTTGCCAACTCAATAAAACTACAAACCTCAGTAGGCGACGTAGGCCTAGCCCAACTATGAATAGCTTTGAGAAATATACAGACTTAAGCCGAAGCTCACACTTTGAGAGATGGCATAAAGCTGATGATCTCTCAAATTATGGTGTACAGTCCTCAAATATTGCCCGTGCTCCTTCCAACACCTCGAATATACCAGAATGTCATTAATAAACACTATCATAAAGGAGTCCAAATATTATTTGTATACATAATTCATCAGATCCATAAGAGTTGTTGGGGAATTAGTCAACCCAATATACATCACCAGGATCTCGTAATGATCGTAACGAGACCTTAAGGCTATCTTTGGGAAGTTTGCCGCCCTAACCTTCAACTGATGGTAACCAGGCCTTAAAATCTATCATAGAAATTACTTATGCACCTTAAAGTTAGTCAAGAAAATCATTAATATAAGGTTGACTACTACTCTGTTCACTATAACTACTATAACTGACCGAACTCCTATTTGATATCTAAATAAATTCCTAAACTAGTCTACTAGGCTGACCTTGATATTGATAAGGCTGTTGTTAGGGGTACATACCCTGAAACCCTCTTCCTTTGATCTATGAACTATTTTGGTTCCCACTATAACTATCCTAATAACAAGGTCTCTTATCACTTCCTCTTTAGGCCTCACGATCTATTTTCTCTTATATTATGCTCAGATATTGAAAAAGATTTCCCTGAAGTGACCAAAACTCAATGTAGCCCCATGAAGCGATAATTATAATTCCCTTATAAAGAATATAATTCAATCATACTCCGTAGGCAGAATCATAGTGGCATGCATAAATAACTCATGAAATCTCACCTCCTACTCAACCATAGGCATATAACCCTATCAAGGTAGAAAAATCACCCCAAAGATGTTTGCACATTCTATTAGGCATATACTTCCCCAAGAAAGCCTCAAAGAACTAAGTATAAGTCACTGAGTTAGATCCAACTAGCCTGGAATCAAGATTACCACACCACCACCTACTTATTATTGTGCCTAGTTGATAAACAATAAAGTCCACTCCCCGTGACTTGTCCAACTGCAAATTCGTAACTTCTTCTCACAACAGGATACAAAATCATAAGCATCCTCCCCTAGGGTCTTGGTAAACCTCATAGGAGTCAATATCAAAAAAATAACCTAGCATATTTTGCTTTTTCAGAGACATAACTGGATGGGCTACTACAAGTTTTGGGACTATCGATGCTGGGAAAACCTCTATCCTATGCGCCACTACTACAGGTTGTGACACTAAATCAATACCATTCTATGCTACTAGTTGAGCTCACATGATAAATGAACTGCCAGCTAACTCAAATAACTGAACCAATATATCTCGAAGAAATGAAGAAGATATAAACTCAAGAGAAAATTGGGTTTCCCCCTGGCCTACCTGTAGTAGTAGTGGTGGTCGAATACCTAGAGTTGTCTCTGTCTCAGGAGCTATCATAGTATTGGGCGATGGATCCTAGCCTGATCTCTGACTAGGGTTCTTACTCTATCCTTTCCCTGACCTCTGGGTCAACCTGGGCCCCTAATCAAAACTCTAGAAGTGGGCTTTGGGTCCTGATCACCGGCTCCTGCACCTCGCATCCTAGTCATCTACATAAAGACTGAATAATAAAGATTAAAAAGCAAATCAAACCTAATGCATGTGAATGGATCAAGAAACTGATATTTTTCCCTAAAAATGCTTCATAGCCTCCCGAAGATAGGATATAGACATCTCTGAATTAATCCACGGGACTCTACTAAACATCGGCGCCAGTACCAACAATTTTAGTGAAACCTAAGCTGTGATACCAAGCTGTCATAACTCAATTTCTATAGTCAGGATGGTGTCTATATTATCCCACCAATAGATAAGTAAGGTCATAGCCAGAAACACTAAGTAACGAGCTAACAGGTGGAAGCCAAGACAAGAATAAATTAAAACCAGTAATAAAAACATAAGAAAAAGCGAAGAAACACATATATAATATACCATACAAGAAAAACAATGAGGAAAAAATATACATGATGATCCCTCCCAAGACCACCTTACAAGGCCGGTACTATAGCCACTATTAAAAGGATAAGAATTCTAGAACATAGCCCAAAATATGAATAACATCTATGCACAATAGTCTCAAAGGAAAAAGACTATACCAAAATAGATGGAAGAGGATTAGCCTCGAACGACAGCAAGCCTACCCTGCACTGGATGGAGTAGAGAAATCACATAAGCATCGGCTTCTAGTACTCAGAGCTACATCAGGAAAAATATGCATAAGTATAGTATGTGCACCAAAGCAATGGGTACTCAGTAGGTATCATCTGCCGACTAAACTCAAATATAAGAAAAATATAACTAAAATATGAGGGTATAATTTAAGTCAGCAGTAAACAATGATAGAAAAGTAAACAACTACCAAGCTATGCAAATGCGATAAAGGAATAAGTGAAAGCGATATAGAAATATAAATAATGCAGTAATAAGAAAGCAATCTAGACATAACCTAACTGAGCCCCCATAAGCCTGCCAGGCATACTAAAGAAGATATTTAACCCAACCGTTCCCCTATAAGATGGTGGGACACAAATAAAATTTAAAGAAAAAATATAAAATAATCCATAATTGAATCAACCCCAAAAAACCATAGTAGCAATCTAGATGTGAACCAGCGCTAATGGGTAGTAACGAGAGGTCAGACGCCGAACTTGAATTGATAGTGGTGGATAATAACAAGAGGTATTATGTTTGGCTCAAATAGGAAATAGTGGGTAATAATGAAAGGCTACATATATAATATATAACAAAACTTCTAATCAGATGCCAGACTCAAATCGGAACTCAAAGCAACCACAATTCTTAGAACAACAATAAAGAGAACCAGGAGTCCTAGATCATATCATAACCAGATACCGGACTCAAATTGAAACTCATAGTAATCATACCTAACCGTAAAATTAAAACCCAAACCATATCTTAACTGATGCCAAAATGGTGCCAAAATTCACAATAAATGACAAAAATTAAGTATATGCATGTCGTGAACCGTAACAAAAATACAATTAAATAAAAGTCACACATATGAATCTAAGGTTTTGCAACTTAATTCCACGTTCTAAAGTGATAGATGTTATATCATACTAAATGATAAAAGGACCATAATTTACTAGAGCGAGGTCTTAAATGGATAAATAAGGCATCAGATATTTCAAATGATATTCAAACTACAATTACCTGTCCAAACAAGCATAATAGCATACAGTTATAGTAGATAAGCTCAATCTAAAGATAGGGTAACCCAAGCCTACCTTGAAGCAAATGCTAAAACCTCTCTCATCAGTCTCTGAATAGTGTCTCGCTAGAAACCAAGATTGAATAACTTAATATAGATAATTGATTGTACGTGAATAGACGTGCAACGCATCATATAAAGCACCTTGGACAAATCATGAATGGAAAAGAGAGAGAGAAATCACTTAATAATGCATGATGCTTTACCCACACATATAGTTTCTATATGTATATAAATATATATTAGCTTTATGATACTAACTTGGTAAGCAAAAATGAAAGAGAGAAAACATGCAGAAATACAAATTATATAGAAATATTGTATATTATTTCCCTAAGAAGAATTGTAGCACCTCCTAATGACATTTATGGTATATGTGTCACATAAAGAGTTATGTTTAGCTATCTAATAGTTGTTATTGTCCACTTATCACACCTCTACGTGAAGTGGAGGTGGAATTAGAACAATATGTTTTTATCCAATCATATATATATATATATTATTGGTTTGAGGTAAAATATATAAAATTCTTTAAATATATCATAATTAGAAGAAAATTATAATTAATAAAATCTCTATTATATAATAATAATATTTTAACATATATAGATTTACTACCTACGCATAAAATGTTAATAGATTATAAAAGTGATGATAAAGTAATATAAATATATTATAACTAAAGAAATTTTTTAAATATCCAAACTATTTTAGAGAGGTAATTAACTATATCGTCTTAGCATATTCTAATTTAATTTAACTATATTCCACAACATGTTTGGTATCACTAAAATTCTCAAACAAACTGCTCGAAAACTAAACTATCTATTTCAGCAAGTTATAAATAACTTGGGGCAATTATAGGAAAGATCTAAACATCAAAAACACATGAAAAAGGATAAATTGGGAGGATCATTACATATGATGAGTTACAAGAATAATAACACCACTTTCTCCACTTTATGCCTATTGATAACTCCCAAAATACACCTTTACTCCTAAGATGATTGCGGTCGCTATCAAATATAGTAACCCAACAAAGGTTGGGGTTGAATCCTAAGGGAATATGCGAACTTGTGGATCTCAGATACTGTAATCAATGGTCAAAAACTAGAAACGTAAATAAGGGGATTTTAATAGCAATGTCAAAAAAGAAACTTCGATTGTAATCAGTATTGGTGAACACAAGGATTGTGTCCCCCTTTGATTCTCAACTTCGTAGGGTTATTGTGCTTTTTTGAACCAACCTGATACCTTGCATGCAGAATCGATAAGTTATGTACCTTCTACAGTCTTTTGGACGAGAAGGATTTCACCCTTTACTTTTTGAGTCTCAAAATGTCGCCTTACTGACCCTTACATTGATCCCAGTTAAATGTTACCTTTTAAGTATCTATTTATTAGATGAAATCTAACCATTGTACATAGATAATACCTAATAACGTGGATCAAAAATTAAACTCCAAATTACTGTTGTCATTATGTTTTGCTAGTCACTTCTCCTCTTTTAAAGTAAGTAGCAATAATCTAGGTGGGATCTTTACATTGGCCACCGCTAAAATAACTATTAAAATGAATATAATACAATGCATGCATGGATATCGATTCAGAACGACAATAGCACTTCCCCTACTTCGTCAATTTGCTAGAGTTTCCACAACTCTAGCTATGGGTTTTAGTTGCTCATGCCTGTGAAATAATCAATAACATTCATGATTGAAAGTATAGATAAAATTAGAATAATAAGAAGTATAAAACCCCAAAACTATAACTGAATTAATCAACTGAAATCAATACAAGAGAATTCCAAGACCAAAGTCGGATATCAAAATCAAAATATGTTTGCAAGTATCAAGAGTTCATTACTTCTACTAAAAAACACATAAAGGGTATTTATAGTACATCAAGAAACCTTAAAATCAAAGCCCGAATGAAATAGGAGAAAAAAGGGATCAGTGGATACTTATGGCAGCTACTTGCGCTCACACTACAAATTGCAGGTACCACTTACGCCTAAGTCCAGGGCACAAGTAGCGACCACAAGTGCCAGGACCAAAAATCCTGTAGGTCAACTCTTGGGATTTTGGCTTCTATCGCTTACATGTAGACTAAGTAAGAGCAAAAGTCCCCCTCCATTAGATAAATAATTGAATTAACTTTTCAATGATACCAATTTATCCTTAATTCAGTATCGGGGTAAAAAGTTATAGTCAAATTACTAAAGAACTATCAACTTTCTGGATCTTGAATTCATCAATTACCCCACTTACCTTAGTTACATAACAATCACATATGCTACATGTGGTTCGCATGTATACTTAGCAAGTGCAAGGCCTTCTAAGACTTGCAACCAAAATGCAATTCTTCAACTTTTATCACATGAGTTAGTCACGTACGATTCAAAAAGTGACACAAATACCCAAGATTTATCAATTAAGTAGCCAAAAACACTATTTTTACATTTTTCTCAAATTTAGCATTCAAAATATGATTTTCTATAAAACATACTAAAAAACGTATCATATCTAACAAAACAACCTTAGAAACTAGCATATTTTTCTCGTTTTAAGTGTTGAAAGTTCTATACTTCTATAGCACATCACCTATTAATTATCAATCACTTTAGTAGTTTTATTCTAATAATAAAATGTGCCACCAATAATGTTACAGAATTTTAACTAATCGTGTTAAACAAAGGTTATCAAAGAGTGTATCACTTCCAATAATGTTCATGATCACTTAACAATTGTGGCTTGCTTGAATATGAACTTTTTCACTAAAATAATGAGACTGCAAAATTTCATTGCATTATTACAAGAAGATTCACATTAAGCTTCGACAAAAAGCATAAAATTACTTGGTCAAACAGAATTTTTTCAATAGGCATGCTAGAAACTTATAAATCATTAGTGTAAACTAGAGGAAGTAGCTTATTAAGCATGACACAACATCAATCATGCCTCTTATTTAACATAATTTTTGTTTAAGAGAACATAACTAAATAAAACAGAAGGCTCAAATAATCATACAAAAATTGAACTATAAGAAAATTTTAAATCTAAAGTCATTGTTGAATCAAGGAAGTCAAAAAATATTCATGTGTGAGAATGATCATATACCCTAAACTTTGTGAGAAGAAAGATTAAATATACCTCTAATATTTGTAAGAAGGGTTAAATATATTCCTATATGAATTACATATTTATGCACTTCAGGTACATATACTATACATCTAACTTAACTAAACAATATGAACCAATGTTAAACTATGCATTAAGTGACTACGCACAAATATATTTGACAAAGGACATTCGTACAATGCACGCACGCAGAAACTAGTGTTTGTGTGTGCTTATTTTTTCACATACATGGGGTACGAATATCACGTGCTTTAGCGATTGATGGAGATTGTGAAACCTTGAATTATCAAAGTAGAAAAGAATTTACAAGAATAATGTTAAGGCCATTCTCATCTGCCCAATTTTAGTGGATAGAATTTCACGATGCTTGTACTGATCCAGGTTACACGAAGTGCCCATCTATTTTTTATTATTTCAAATTATTTTGTTTTTATATTCTAAAATGTTAATCTAAGTAATGTTACATTTTGGAATTAAAAAAGTTTCGGAAAAGTGATGAAGTTAGGGAAAATATAGCATGGAAAATTTGTCTCACAAACCAAATAAGTATCTGATTTTTTTTTAGAAAAGGTTTTTATATTTTTTAGTATAGTCAATATTAATATTAGAAAAAATAATTTAAAAACCGTGAAAAGATAATTTTATCTAAATGGAGACTTTTAATAAAGGGCAAAAAGTTCAAATAATATTTATAAAGTCCTGCACACTTTTAATATAACTAGTGCAGTGGACGTGCTTTGCACGTGTGTCTTGAATCAGTCAATGTTATATCTATTTAAATGATACAAATAAATATGGTATCTCAAACTATATTGAAAAAACTCTATCATTGTCTTAGTTCATAAGATTTATGATGACACATGTGAAACTTATCATATTCAATGTAAAATTTATGTGAACTTATAAAGATGAAGATCTTAGTTTAGTTTCTTTCTTCATATAAAATTAAAAATACTAAAATATTGGCAAAAAATAAAAATAGACTAGCCAAAAAGAAATTCTAAGAGCTAAAGAGTTTGAACTCTCTTTCATGTCTTTGCAAACCCTTTTCAAGATTAATTCTAATTGTATTTTAGATATGTGATTTTTAAATAAATTGAATCATGTGCAAACAAATCAAATAAATATGTGAAAGTCTAAAATAGCAACAAATAAATAATTAATGTATTACGTACTTTAAAAGACATACAAGAAAATTATGCAATAATCAATATGTTTTTACAAATAATATTATCTATAAAATTTCACATTCAATAAAAAGAACAATATTAACATAGATGATAAGATAATTTCTATTTTTCTTTTACATATTGCATAACCTACCTCTACAAATTGGGTAATACCTTAATAATGTAGAGTGCATTTAGTTTGATACAATCTGAATTCCCTTTGGATCTTGAGAGAGGATTCTTATGGTTCAAGAGGCATTTGACAACACATTGGTGTTATCAAAAGAAGACAATTGGATGATGATGGTGAACAAGGAGGGTCAAGGGACATTAAAGGGGCCAAGGGAAGGCAAAATGGGGCTAGAAAGCCCCTAAAAGATAACATGCACCCCACATGATTTAGAGGCATGACCAACCTGCTATAGATCTTCTAGATCAGGTCAAACCATCCCCACATGCCTTGAAGATGTGCCCTATGTGCGCTTGGAATGCTTAAGCATATGCTTAATGGGCAATTATGCATTGTTTTTTTCAAATGGGTCATTTTTGGGCCCATAAGGCGTAAAATTTAAACCTTTACTATAAATAGGACCTTTTCTTTATTTAGAAGGTATTTTTTTATGATTATGAATGTATACTCTTGTGAGAGTGTGGGGCAAGCTTAGATTAGCTTGTGTTAAAACTTTATTTAGAAATGTGGATTTCTTGTGAATTCGAATCCCTTGAGCTCTATGTAGGAAATTAGTGCTTTGATTGATATTGAATAGAGTGGTTGGAGGTTTAATATACCCTTAGTTTTCTATCCATTCACTTATTGTATCGATCTATTTCTCGCTTTTTATCTATCCTTTTATCTTTCAGCTTTGTATCGTAGTTTAATTTTTAATTTTGCACTTTGTTTGTTTATATTATTTAGTTTCAGATACAAGCTTGATTTCATTCTCATGAAGTAAATCTTAGGTTTTTCATCATGAAAATAAACAAAAATAGGTGTCAAAATTGAAAATCCCAAAAAAAATACTATCTACATTTTTCGTCTTAGGTTAAATTTTGAGTTTTTTATTTTAGTGTTCCTTCTGTTTCTGGTGTTAGATTTGTATTCTTTAACTTTCAAGACTTGAGGCTACCCCTTAGTAATGACAACGGTGCCTATGAACATAAGTGACCACAAGCTAACCCATGAGCTAGTACCAGTAGTGAACAGTGAGTATAATAGTAATATAACACATGGGTGGAAGATAACTGATAAGATGCTTTTAATCTGAATACTGAAATATGTAACAATAACATGTCTGAAACATCTAATAAAAATACTAGAAACTAAACTGTTTGTCTGAAACAACCAATAAAACTGAAGAACGGAGCCACTGTCTAAATGAGAGTTTGAAAGACTCTAAATCTTTAAAAGGAGTTGATGGGACAAATTCTCAACTAACTCCAACCGACTAAATATAAGAGAGTATTAAAATAACCATAAAAGCATATAACGTCTTTTATGGATGAGGACTCACCATTACAACAATTGGGTAATACTGAGCTATCTAAGAATGATTGGGAAACTGAGCGTCCGAACCTATGTTATAAGACAACATAACGCAAAGAAAAGTATGCGGTTAATACTTTGAACGTACTAGCATGTGAGATAAGGACTGACTGAAATGCATAAGATAACTGAGCATGAATGTATAAACATGTAATATTTGAGAATGCAAGACCAAGCATAAACATGCTATATAGATAATCTGAAATCTATATAACTAAATAACTGATCTTTTTTACACTTGGCCAATAAAACCTGAGGTAAGATACCGTGAAATATTGATTGACACTATGGGAGCTATCATGTAACCAACATACCTAAATCTAAGCTAATCGGGGTCCAACCTGTAACCCCAGTTGGAAAGGTATCAGTACCTTGCCACGGGTACTAATACATAGCTGTGTGGATCCACTAATCTGTTGTCCCGAAGGACTGGAGTATTAAGCCTATACTGACAGGTGACCCCTAAGAGGAAGTCAAGCCTAAACTAATGAGTGGACCCTTATAACCTACACTGGCTACGAAATTCTGGAACTCAAGGACTATTACTAACGACTCTGCCTAAACTGATGGGGGAGCTGCTATCCCCACATTCACTTGGTGGTACGTCCTACTCCCAACTAAACTGACACTTGTACTGACTTAATTTCAACTGAACATAACAACTGATAGTGCTCAACATGATCATAACAACAGACTACAATGATAGGATTTATTGTATAACTGAATTATTGCTTGAAAATCTGAAATCATGTAAACACATAAGTATCGTGTGTTCATAACACGCCAACACTGAATGATAATAAAATACAATGTCAAAGCTTAAAATTGTAGTATAGAAATCATGGCTTGAAGACCAAAAACATAAATATCTCACCAAATATGAGAGAAACATGAACTTGAGCATAGGAATGTGATAAACATAATAGAACAACATAAGTACATGACTAAATTCATAAGTGGGGGATTTAACATGAATTCAATTGAATATGACATGGAATCTTGAAACTCAAAACATGAATATAGATTAATTTACTTGAAAACACTTATAGACATGGCTTGTAATTGATTTAACAAGAGATTCGTGGACTAATTTCATAAAGTAGGATAAGATTAACACTTTTAGGATAAAAATAAGGTTTTTGGGATCAATGGGTGAAAGGGAACCATTAATGAATACCCACATACCTCAATAGATAGTTTCTTGAAGATTTCTTGAGGGTTTCTAGAACTTGGAAGCTTAAACTTTTGATTTCTTGAGAAAGGGGCTTGGATGTTGTTCTTGGGAAAGGAGGAGGGTTACTTGAGAGTAATTTTGAGAGAAATAGGCAAATAATGCTCCTAAGAATGCACCCAATTATTTTATAGACGAGTTGGGTTGAGGTGAAAATACCCTATTGCCTTTTAATTTTCATTAACAAAAAGTTAGACGAATTACCCTTAGCGTGTCACGGCCCTTGCTTGGGTAAAGCATCCTTGCGCTGTGACCCTTGCTTGGGTGAAGCCACCATCATATCACGAACCCCCCACCTCTAGAGTCACCCTCGCACCAAGGGCCTATTGCGAGGGCACTCGACCTTTGCTATCCAAACAGACCCCAAATTCCCTCCGAAAATCCCAAAACTCCCCTGGATTACACCTTTAACAACCCTAATCATGTTTCAACTCAAGAACCAATGTCTCGGGGTCAGGAAATCCAAAATAAATTTTTGTGAAGTTTAGGGGTCTTGAATATGAATGAGTCCTTAATACTTCATGAAAATTTCAATCTTTGGAACCCCTAAGCATGTAACTACAACTGAACCGAGCTTAGGATCTTATAGAGTATTACAATATCTCCCCCCATGTGAGTATTCTTCCTCAAATGAGACAATCAGACTGAAAACACTAACGCAGCTGAGATCGTATACTAAACTTGCATGACTTGGAACGTGATTACATAACTGAGTCTGAAACATGATACATGAACTAAACTAATTTCGTGATTGAAGGCAATGACATGAGAATGGTTATATAGCTAAAATGGAGAACAGAAAAGATTCAATCTATGGAAGATCTTACATCAAGCTGAATTTGAGTTTTTTGATAAAAGATGAGGGTACTTGATTCACATATCTTCTTCTTCTTCCCAAGTAGCTCCCTTAATAGACTAATTTCTCCATAGAACATTAACCAAGGGAACTTTTTTATTCCTTAGCCTACGAATCTAACAATTAAGGATCTCTACTTGAACTTTTTATAGGAAATATTATCCTGAATATCCATACTTTCTAAAGGAACAACAACAACTGAACCACTGATGCATCATTTAACAAAGAATCATGGAACACCGAATGTATTGATGCCAAATCTGTAGGAAATTCAAGCTCATAATCTACCTTCCCAAAATAGTTCAAGATTCTATATAGGTCAACATAGTGGGGACTGAGAATCATCTTCATGTCAAATTTCTTCAATATTTCCATAGTAGAATTTTAAAATAGACCAAGTCACCAATATTTAACTCAAGATCTCTTCTCCTCACATATGCATAAGATTTCTGACGACTTTGTGTTGTCTTCACTTTCTCTTGAATCAACTAAACTTTCTCTATCACTTCGAACACTGAATCTGGCCCTATCAAAGTAGCCTCACATACTTCAAACCAACTAATAGGAGATTTACATCTCCTTCTATAGAGAGACTCAAATGGAGCCATCTAAAAACTAAAGTGATAACTATTGTTTTATTAAACTCAATCAAAGGTAAGTGGTCATCCCAACTACCTTTAAAGTCAATAACACAGGCCCTCAACATATCTTTTAATTTTTGAATATTCCTCTCTGCCTGACCATCTGTCTGAGGATGAAAAGCTATACTGAGATAAACTTGGGTACTAAGACCCTTCTAACAAGCCTTTCAAAAGTGAGAGGTGAACTGAGTACCTCTATCTAAAATAATAGACAACAGAATCTCATGGAACTTAACCAACTTTCTAAGATAAAGTGTAGCATAATCCTCATATGAGTACGAAGTATGAACTAGCAATAAATGGGTTGACTTGGTCATTCTATCTATAATGACCCAAATTGAATCATGTTGATGATATGTACGAGGTAATCCTATCACAAAATCTATAGTTACCACCTCCCACTTCCAAGTGGGGATGTTGAACTACTGAAGTGTATCACAAGGCCTTTGGTGCTCCACCTTGACCTGCATACAGTTTGACCACTTAGCCACAAACTCTGTAATATTTTTCTTCATACTACTCCACCAATAGATTACCTGCAAGTCACGTTACATCTTAGTGGCACCAAGGTGGATAGAATACCACGCACTATGCGCTTCTGCTAAAATTTGTTGTCTCAAACAATCTATATACAGAACACATAACTTATCCTGACAATGAAGCACACCATCTCCCCCATAGGAGAAAACCTCAACTTTTTGATCTCTAACTGCCTTCTTTAACATTACTAAACTAGGATCCCTGTATTGCTTTTATTTTTATTAGGCAACCAAAGAAGATTTTGAACCATTCAGAACCCATGTACTACCTTCAGCCAAATCAACCAATCGAACACCTAATTTGGCAAGCTGATGAACCTCACAGACTAACTCCTTTTTATAATCCTCTACATAGGAAACACTACCCATAGACAACCTACTAAGGTCATCCACCACCACATTGGCCTTACTCTAATGATATAACATACTCATATTATAATCTTTCAACAACTCAAGTGATCTTCTCTGGCAAAGATTTAGGTCTTTCTATGTGAACACATACTGTAAACTTTTGTGATCCATGAACACATCAACATGAACCCCAAAAAGATAGTGCCTCCAAATCTTTAAGGCGAATACAACAGCTGTCAACTTAAGATCATGGGTCGGATAATTCTTTTCATGGGGTTTAAGCTATCTAGAGGCATAAGTTATGGCCTTGCCTCTCTACATCAAAACACAACCAATACCAACTCTGGAAGTATCACAATAAACTACAAAGCTATTTGAACCATCTGGCAAAGCCAAAACTAGGGCAGAGGTAAGTCTGTTCTTCAACTCCTAAAAACTCTTCTCACAAGAATCTGACCACTAAAACTTGACCTTCTTCTGAGTTAATTGGTACATGGGGTAATTAATAGAAGAAAATACTTAAAAACACCACCTGTAATAGCTAGACAAACCTAAGAAACTCCTGATATCTGATAGAAAGATGGGTCTAGGCCAGTTTCTCATTGCTTCGGTCTTTTGAGGGTCAACTCCGATGCCATCATCAGAAAATATATGGCCAAGAAATACTACTGATCTTATCCAAAATTTTCACTTACTGAACTTTGCGAATAACTAATGATCTCTAATGGACTGCAACACGACCCTCAGATAATTTGCATGATTATTCTACTATGGGAATAGACAAGGATATCATTAATGAAGACTATGAAAAATATGTCCAAGTACTACTTAAATACCCTATTCATCAAGTCCATGAAAGTTATAGGGACATTCGTTAGTCCAAAATATATAACTAGGAATTCGAAGTGACCATATCGAGTTTTGAAAGTTGTCTTTGAAATATCACATTCTCTGACTCTAAGTTGATGATAGACAGATCTGAGGTCTGTCTTAGTGAAATAAATGACAGCCTGAATTGTTTGAACAAGTCATCAATTTTGGGGAGGTGATACTTATTCTTGATTGTAAATTTGTTCAACTGACAATATTCGATGCACATTCTGAGAGAATCATCTTACTTACGCATGAAAAAGACTGGAGCTCCCCATGGAGAAGAACTAGGTCTGATAAAAACCTTGTCTAAGAGATCTTTTAACTGTTCTTTCAATTTTATAAGCTTAGCTATAGATATTCTATAAGGTGGAATAGAGATAGGCTGGATGTATAGAAAGAGATCTATTTCTAAGTCAATTTTCCTCTCGAGAGAAACTCCAGAAAGATCTTCTGGGAACACGACTAAAAATTTATTTACTACTGGAACTGACTCGAGACTCGGAGTTTTGGAACTAGAGCCCTTGACTCGAATAAGATGGCAAATACATACTTTTGTTATCATCTTTCTTGCTTTAAGATATGAAATAATCTGCCCTTTAAGCACTGAAGACTACCCTCCATTCGATAATTGGTTCATTAGGAAACTAAAACTGGACAGTTTTATTTCTGTAATCAACTGAGGCATAACATAAGTGAATCCAATCCATGCTGAGAATGACATCAAAATCAGTCATCTCTAACTCCACAAGATCAATTGAGGTAATTCTTTGAGATACTGTAATCGGATAATTTTTGTATACTCATCTAGCTATAATATATTTACCCACTAGGGTAGACGCTGACATGAACACTGAAAGAAGGAAAACTTTCCTAAAGCATCTCATAGCCTCTTATCCATAGGTGTGGAGCGCTTCACACCCATGCACAAGACTCTAGTCAACACAGCTTTTTGACTCCTTAGGACACTTTAAAACTTAAGGCTCTGATACCAAGTTTTGTCACGACTCGAGGCTACCCCTATTCATTACAATGGTGCCTACGGCCACAAGTGACCACAAGCTAAATCATGAGCTGGTACCTATTGTGAGCACTAAGTAATATAGTAATATAACACATAGGCAGAAGATAATTGATAAGATATTATAAATCTGAATACTAAAATAGATAACCATAACATGTCTAAAATATCTGATAAAACTACTGGAAACTAAACTATCTACTTGAAATAACTGATAAAACTAAATCCCCAACTAAGAGGAGTTGATAAGACAAATCCCCAACTAACTTTGACCGACTGAACATAAGAGAGTGGAAATAACCATAAAAGTATATCATATACTCAAAGGATGATGACTCACCATTACTGCTGTTGGATAACACCATAAGTATGAGAGAAATATGAACTTGAATATGGGAATGTGATAAATATAAGAAAACAACCTAAGTACATGACTAAATTCATAGGTGGAAGAATTTAACATGAATTCAATGGAATATGACGTGGAATATTGGAACCCAAAATATGAATATAGCTTAATTCACTTTAAAACACTTGTAGACATGGTTTGTAATTAATTTAACAAGATATTCATGGATTAATTTTATAAAGTAGGATGACATTGACACTTTTAAGTTAAATATAAGGTTTTTAGGGTCAATAGGTGAAAGGAACCCATTGATGGATACCCACATACCTCAATAGATAGTTTCTTGAAGATTTCTTAAGGGTTTCTTAAACTTGGAATCTTGAACTCTTGATTTTTTGAGAAAGGGGCTTGGATGTTGTTCTTGGAAAAGGAAGAGGGTTTCTTGAGAGTAATATTTATAGAAAGGGGAAAATAATGCTCCTAAGAATTCCCCCAATCATGTTATGGACGAGTTGGGTTGAAGGGAAAAGACCCATTCCCATTGATTTTCATTAACAAAAAGCTGGATAAAATACCCTTGGTGCGTTGCGACCCTTGCTTGGGTGAAGCAGTCCTTGCGCTGCAACCCTTTCTTGGGTGAATCCACCATCGCTCCATGAGTCCCCTCACCTCTAGAATCACTCTCGCACCGTGGGCGTACTATGAGGGATCTCGACCTTCGCTATAAGAACACACCCTAAATCCCCATCGAAAATCTTGAAACTCCCTCGAATCACACCTTTAACAACCCTAATCAAATTTTAACTCAAAAAACGACGTCTTGGGGTGGGAAATCCAAATAAAATTTTGTGAATTTTAGCGGTCTTGAAAATGACTAAGTCCGTAATACTTAGTAAAAATTTCAAGTCATGGACCCCTTAAACATACAACTACAAATGAACCGAGCTTAGGTTCTTAAGGGGTATTACACTAACACTATAGGAGTCCATAAATCAAATTTGAGCTAAATTGGATCTAATTTGAGCATTCTACCATTGGTCAGAGCTTGAATTTGAAGAAAATTAAAGTGGGACAAGAATTCTGGGAAAATTGGTCAAGAATTTGGACAAAATAAATTTTGGAATGAGTTTAGAATGTTGAAAAGTGCCTAGGTTCAAAATCTCAACTCATTTTAAGCTTCGGAGAAAAAGTTAGAAATATTGGTATTCTCGGTGTTCTTGAAGAAATTATTATCTTCAAGAAGAATTTTCTGCTAAATTTTATTGATTTTTTTCAAAAATAAGTAATAAAGATAGTGAAAAAGTGTTTGTACTTAAGCACGTAAAAAGATTCTGTAATGACCTAAAAATTTGATGAAATATGTGAAATTTATGATTTAACTATTTTACCCCTCTTCATATGTACATTGTGGTATTTCTAAGGTGTGAGGGTGATTGGCATAGTTCCCAATGCATTTTGGTATCATTTGTGCAATATTATAGTTTTTGGTGGCTTTAATAGCCTTATTATGGTCCTATGTGATTATCTTTTTATCCGTGAGATGGATGATTTAACGAATAATTTCAGCAGCTCCAAAATATTAATTTTAGACTGTGTATACCTTTGGTTTGGGTCTCGATGCACCGAGCTCATTTCAACCTATGGGTTAGAAATTTTAAAAATTGACAATATGAGTGCGGGATCCACATTTGATTGAAACGACCTCGGATGGAAAATTTAACTTCGCCAACGTATCCAGAACATCAATTTTAGGGTGGTATCATGTTTTTTTGGATTTTATGGCTTTTAAATCTCATTTCGACTCATGATTTGAAAAATTACGATTTCAAGTTTCAGGGGTCAACCCTGTGTAAACAATGTTTTTTCAAAAAATTGATATAGCCATAGAGTCTAGAACATCAAATTTAGTGTGGTTTCATAGTTTATTTGGGTATATTAAACTCCAAACGAATCTCGGGTACCCCGTCGAAGTGCGGGTTAGACTTGAAAATTTTGGTTTTCAAGGTTGCTAGTGCAACCTAAAAAACATATGGTAAATTGTAGCTGTGGATAGATATATTTAAAAGATTATAAGACTTATGCAGTAACTCCTTGTCTTATTTACTCCATTTCTTTTGTCAGGAATAATGGCCTCAATGTTTATCTTATCTTTCAAAAGACCTAGGGTAAGGCCGATTTATGCCTTGTGTTATGTGGTATTGGGTACAATATAAATAGCAACTTTTTGGCCAATTTTTTCCGTTCTTTCACCTTTTCTCTTGAAAGTTAAACCATAAAATAGTGTGAGAGCTTAAAAGTGAAGTTTGTGGGAGCTTGGAAGCTAGATTAACATCTATTTCTTGATTCTATTACCAATTTAAAGTGAGATTTAATCTTGTTCTACTCTAATTCCTTGATTAAATTCTCAAAACTTCAAAACTCATAGGTTTTGGTTTTAAACCCCAATTTCAATCATTTTCACTTGAATAATTTTTAATCCTATAATTACTTATTTTTCAATAATTTAACCTTCAAAACAACTTTGATTCTTGATTTTAACACGAATTTTAATGATTTTACTCGGTAAAGCTTAAAAATTATGTTTCTTTCATTTGAACCTCATTTTTTACTCGATTTGACTTAGGTTTTTAGATGTGGATTCCTAAAGATATGGGGAACACATTTTTGAAATAAAGTTATGATTTTTCCCTTTTTTTTCGAAAATCCATTTCAGGAGTTGGTTTTAACCCCAAACTAAAAATTGTCAATATGGGTATCGTTAGCTTTGTTTTGATGCATAGATTCTATATTTCTTGGTTTTAATAGATTTTGGGATCATTCGTGGAAAGAAAGATCATGGGTTCAAAGTGTAGCTGATCAATTTTGACATTCGAGGTAGGTTTTTTCAAATCATACATGCTAAGTGTAAGAAGGACTCACTTTTATTATATGAAAACTAAAACTGAAATCTAGTAACAGATGTCTTAAGGAAGACAATATTTGAGTATACTTTGAGCCTTTACACCTAGTTTTAAAACAACTATTCTGTTATTTTATTTCTGATAGGGAGGTTTTTCTAACCGACATCTACCATGTGAGCTATAATGGTGTAAATCTCACGTTGGGGAGAGGTGTCATACTTTTGCCAAGGAGTATAACCTGAGCTAAGTGATCACAATATATATTTGCATCTATATAAATGGTAATAATCTGATAATCTAAACCTACATTGGATCCTAGTTCTGGGCTTGTTAACTAGGACACATATGCAACTCGGTGCTAACTACTACTCTCTTTAATCTATATGTTCATTCTATAGGAAATCCACTTTAAATACTAGCGTAAGGGTTTATAATGAAGCCAATTATGCATCTGTCTATTTCAAACTGTAATCAAAACTGTAACCAATACCGTAATCAAAACTGTAAAGTGGATTCCATATCTTAGCTGAGGATCAAAAGATCAAGTCTTGTTTAAAATCTGAATATAAGCTAGTCATAGAGAGCTTAAAAGCATAATCTTATTGAAATATCAATGCTTATACTTAAGGCTTAAGACCCATATTTTAAACTGATGTAAAGTCATAGAAAAATATCATGCTCAATATTCTTCTTGAAATACTACAACAATATCAAGATAATGAAATCAGCATTACAATACCATGCTTAAAACAAGATACTTTGGGTACAAACCCTAATTACAATTCATGTAAATTTATGTAAATTCATCTTTAAAACTAATTTCGGGCACATAGATGAAAGGGGTATCCTAGTTCATAACCCCACATACCTTATTTGACTAATTGAATGTAGAATCGTGAACTTTAAATTACTAACGATGTTCCTGAAGCTTCTTCTTGAAGTTCTTGAACCCGAAAGCTTTGATTATTGACTTCCTTGAAGAAGGAGTAATGGGATAGTTCTAGATTTCTTAGGTCTAGGGTTTTTCTTTTGAGAGAAAAGATGAATAATAGTGTGTATAATGCTTTTAGAGGCTGAAATCCTTTGTTTAGGACGCTTTTGATATGAGGAAAATGACCCTATTGCCCTCAAAAATGTGAAATCAGAAGTTGGAAAATATGGGAGCATTCTATGGAGCGTGTGTCGCACGCTCTATAGCACTGAAATAGAGCATCCACCACATGCTCTATCGCGTGCTCCCTCAGGGGTGAACTGGAGTGTGTGTCGCATGCTAATCGCACGCAACTGTTGTTTTGGACTTTCGAACATGTCCTTACGCTTGTCTAAAAATTTTGAAACTTACCCGAGATGTACCTATGACACCCCCGATCATGAATCAACTTTAAAATAGACATTCTAATGTCGAAAAGGTTGAGAATAAAATCATCAAAATTTTTGGAGTTTTAGAAATGACTAAGTCTCAACACTTAGTTTTATTTTTAGGCTCTAAGTGTCTTAAGTGATCCCTAAGAGTTGAGTTAAGCTAAGAACATATTGGGTATTACAATATCTTCCCCTAGGGAACATTCATCCTCGAATGAGACTAGTTAAGATGAGGATACTGAGGAACTAAGATGATATACTGGCATGCATAACTGGAAATATAACTGAATGGCTGAATCTAAATAATGATGAACGGCTGAATGAATCTGTGAATGCATGAAATGACTTAAAGATAATCACATGGTTGGAACTGAGACTGGAAAATAACTGAGCTAAAGAAGACCGGTACCTTTGGCTGAGTCTGAGTTTTTGGAGAAAAGGTGAGGATACTTGGTTCGCATGTCCGCTTCTGCTTCCCAAGTGGCACCCTCAACTGACTGATTCTTCCAAAGGAATATGAACAAAGGAACTTCTTTTTTTCGTAGTCTACAAATCTGGTGATCAAGAATATCAACTTGAAGTTCTTCATAGGAAAAGCTATTTTAAATATCTGCATTTTCTAGAGGAACTACAATGGCTGATTCACCCATACACTTCTTCAACAAGGATACATGGAACACTAGGTGAACTGATGATAAGTCTGCAGGCAACTCAAACTCATACGCTATCTTTACAACATAACTCAAAATTCTATAGGGGCCAAAATATCCGAGACTAAGCTTCACCTTTTTGCCAAATCTCTTCACCCCTTTCATTGGTGAAACTTTCAAACAAACTAAGTCATCGACTTCTTACATCTGCATAAGATTTATGATGACTCTGAGTTATTTTCAACCTCTCTTGAAACAACTGGACTTTCTCCAAGGCTTCAAATACTACATTTGGCCCTATCAAAGCGGCCTTACCTACTTCAATCCACCCGGCAGGTGACCTACATCTCCTCCCATATAGAGCCTCAAATAGGTCCATCTTAATGCTAGAATGGTAACCGTTATTGTAGGAAAACTCGATCAATGGCAAGTGATCAACCAAATCCCCTTTGAAGTTGAGAATATATGCCCTCAATATATCCTCTAAGATCTAAATGGTCCTCTCTTCCTGGCCATCTGTGTGAGGGTGAAAAGATAAACTGAGATAAACTTGGGTACCAACACCCTTCCAAAAGGCTTTACAAAAATGAGAGGCGAATTGAGTACACCTATCTAAAATGATGGACAAAGAAACTCCATGCTATCTGACCAACTCTCTAATATACATCTTAGTATAATCTTCGGCTAAGTAGGACGTGTGAACTAGCAAAAAATGGGCTTATTTGGTCAATCTTTCAACAATAACCCAAATCAAATCATGTTGACGATGCCAATGGGGTAATCTTATCACAAAGTCAATGTTCACTTCTTCCCACTTCCAAGTGAGAATACTAAACTCCTGTAAGTTTTCTCTAAGTATCTGGTGTTCCACCTTAACCTATTGACAAGTAGCACACTTGGCCACAAATTCTGCAATATCTTTCTTTATACCCTTCCACCAATAGACTTCCCATAGGTTGCGATACATCTTAGTGGTCCCTAGGTGAATGGAGTAACACGCACCATGCACTTCTGTCATAATCCGCTGACTCAAATCGTCAATGCATGGCACACACAGTCTACTAGGGTATCTCAACACACCATCTCCCCCTTGGGAGAAAACCTTTACCTTGTGTTCTTTAACTAACCCCTTCAGCTTAACCAAACAAGAGTCATTATTTTGTTTCTCCTTCACTTCGGAAACTAAAGAAGATTCTTAACTAATCTGAACCCAAACATTCCCCTTGGTTGAGTCAATCCATCACACACCTAATCTAGCCAACCTATGAACTTCCCAAACTAATTCTTTCTTATCACATTCCACATGAGAAACACTGCCTATAGACAGTCTACTAAGGGTGTCTGCCACAACATGGCCTTGCCCAGATGATATAAAACACTCATGTCATAATCTTTCAATAATTCTAACCACCTTCTCTGATGGAGATTTAACTCCCTCTACGTAATCACGTATTATAAGCTCTTGTGATCCATGAACACATCAACATGCACCTCTTAAAGATAGTGGCTCCAAATTTTTAATGAAAACACAACAGCAGATAACTTAAGATTATGGGTAGGATAGTTCTTTTCATGGGGCTTAAGCTGTCTATAGGCATAGGCTATGACCGTTACTCTCTGTATCAAAACACAATCCAGACCAACTCTAGAAACATCACAGTAGACAATAACTCCTTCTGTACCATCAGGTAATGCAAAAACTGGGGCTGAAGTGAGTCGAGCCTTCAACTCCTGAAAGCTCTTCTCACGGGAATCTGACCACTAAAACTTAACTTTCTTTTGAGTCAATATAGATATAAGGGACGCAATAGATGAAAACCACTCAACAAACCATTGGTAATAGCTAGATAAACCCAAGAAACTCCTGATATCTAATGCCATCACCGAAAATAATATGATCGAGGAAAGTGACTGACCTTAGCCAAAATTCAGACTTGATGAATTTGGCAAACAACTGGTGATCTCTAAGATCTTGCAACATGATTCTAAGATAGTCTGCATGGTCATCCTCACTATGGGAATAGACCAGGATATCATTGATAAAGACTATGACAAACATGTCTAAGTACTGTTTGAACACTCAGTTCATCAAGTCCATGAAGGTTGTTGGAGCATTTATTAGCCCAAAAGACGTGACTAGAAACTCATAGTAACTATATCAGTTTCTGAAAGATGTCTTTGGAATATCACATTCCCTTACTTTAAGCTGGTGCTAGCCGGATCTAAGGTCTATCTTGGTGAAGTAGCTTGCACATGAATTGACTCTTTTGATATCAACTTTTTAGCCTTAATATAGGAAATAAAATGACTTTTGGGAGACACTGAATTGCCTTCCCACTCAAAGATTGGCTCATTAGGAAACTAAAATTTCACGACTCGGGTGCGACAATATATAGATGCATAACAGGAATGGAGCCAATCCATGCCCAGAATAATGTCAAAATCAACCATGTCTAACTCTATTAAGTCTATTAATATAATTTTGTAAAGAACAGTGATAGGACACTTCCTATAGACTCATTTGGCGACAACCGACTCACCCACTTGGGTGGAAACTAAAAGGGATTAGAGAACTTTTCAGGACCTACCTCAAAATTTACCACAACTAGCGGAGTCACATAAGAGAGATTTGACTCAGGGTCTAACAACATATAAATATCAAGATAAAAGACACGAACCATACCAGTAATAACGTATGGTGAAATCTCCTGCTCATGATGGGATGGTAAAGCATAAAACCAATTTTGGCACTGACCATCACCGTATTGGATAATGCACCTTGAGAAGGAACTGGGCGACCTAGTGAAGCTGGTGCGCTAGTATCCTGAGTCTGGGGATGAACATCCCAACTTCTCTGTTTAGCATACGGGCATTCCTTGATTCCGTGACCCAACTTACCACACCCATAACAACCCTTCTATCCCAACATACACTCACCAAGGTGATTCTTACCATAATTAGCACATGTCAGATAACTGGGCCCACACTATTCTGAAACTTAGACATAGAAATTCTACCACACTTCTCCTTACTAGTTTTGGGTGTGGGAGCACTGGCTGAAGATGGCGCTGGTATGGATGAACCACCCTAAAACTGTAAGAGATTCCCTCCTCCAAACCTTATCTAGCCATACTCAAACTGTCTGCTTCTAGCTTTCGTATTTCCCTTCTTTATCCCTTTCAAATTTTCAGCCTCAATTTATTGAGCATAAGTCATCCGTCTAGAAAGATCCATATCCCTAATAAGCATGGCAGTCCTACACTCCTTGACCACCAAACTAGACACTCCAGTGATAAACTTACTCATACTCGACCTAGGGTCAGCCATCGTGTCGAGAACATACTTAGACAACTGATTAAACTTAAGGTAGTAGTCCTTCTGATACAAGAATGGATACGAATCATAAAACTAGCCAACAACATAAGCCAAAGTCGAGAACAAAACACAAATAAGCTATGGCAGCAACACACAAAATCTATAAAAGATAACAAAAATACAATAATGTAAAGATAGATAGCTTAACATATGAGATTAAAAAAATTAGGAACCAAAACATGTATCAAATGATGAGACCCCTAAGACATTTGATAACAACACCAAGATCATAAGGTGACCGCTAAGGGAATCAACTCCACTTACAACCATCATTTCTAAGCAATAATTAATAATGGCTTTTCCAAGCCCTACACTACTTGGAACATTTCCAATGGAGTACAAGATATGTTTCTCAAATATTTATCATCAAAAACTAAAGAGTAAATGACCTAACAGAAGACTATTTATAGGCTAGCTTATTACATAATAAAATAACCAAAATACCCTTAATGAGAGGGGTGGCCTTAGTGTGTAAATTAAGGGCTACCTTGGAGTGCTTTGGCGTGCTTAAAGATCTTTAAAACACTTCAACACTTGTGCTCTCGGGTTGGCATCAAAGGTAGGCCCTCATGCAATCTTCTACACACGATTTGCTTTATGTCATGCTCAAAATGGGTCCTCCATGCATGTTCTTGTGTCCTAGAGATGACCAACTCTTAAATCTTTATGGGTTGGTGTAACAATGTGGGACTACCCCTAGTCGTCACACGATACTTACAGTCCCGAGGGACCCCAAGCTAACCCATGAACTGGTACCTACTGTGAGCACTAGATAACATGATCATAAATGCGGAAGAATATTGATATGCCATAAGGTTTTAATAACCAAATTTAAAACTAAAATATGAGTATGTAGAAATAACTGACTGAATATGATAAAATAATGATAAATTCGATAACTAACTATAATGTCTGAATACTGAATAACTGACTCTAATGTCTAAAAAGCCTATAAAACTAACTGACTGAATATGAGTTGATGGTACAGGCCCCTAACTAACTCTACTAACTACTGAAATAAAGATATAAAGTAAAAATAATTTATCCTCAAATGATGAGGAATCACCACTGCTAATGTACTACTGGTAGCCTGAGAAGTGAAGTCTAAGCGCGGTCCGAGAACTGAGCATTAGCACCTATGATATAATACATCATAATGCAAAAGAAAGGTATGCGATCAGTACTTTGAATGTACTGGTATGCTAAATGAGGTAGGCTGGTATGCATGGTTTCATGAACAGAACTAATAATTAACTGAATATGCATGTAAAATATGGAGTACTAAGTAGAGAACATGGAATTTGTAGCTACTAAAAATATGGAAAATCTATAAATATTGAGTATGCATGAAAGTCTATAAATACTGAAGACACGTGAAAATTTGTAGACACTGGGGATACATGACCAAGCATATAACATGGACTGAGTAAGATTTGTAAACTGAAATACTAAAAAAAATATTGATATTTGTATGCTTTTTTCAAGCAACTCTAAGACTGTATAACTGAACTGAGACTCTAATTAAGACTATATCTGAGACTGTGGGAGGTATCATCTAACCGACATTCCCCAATTTGAGCTAATCGGGGTCCAATCTGTAACCCTAGTTGGAAGGGTGTTAATACCATGCCACGATTACTAACGATAGCTGTGTGGATCCACTAAACTAATATAATGTCCAAAGGACTAAGGGTGTCAATCCTGAACTGACGAGTGACCCCTGCGAGATAGTCAAGCCTATTTTGACGGGTGACTTCTCATACCCTACGCTAGCTACGTAGTTCAGGAGTATAGAGACTGCTACTAACGACTCTACCTATCTGGTAGGGAAGCCTCTATCCCTACACTCGCTCGATGCTAAATCCTACTCCGAACTGAAAGATACTGAAATACTAGATTGTTCAAAGTTTATCTGACTAGTAACTGACTGTTCTGATAATGCTCACAGTATGTTCTGAAGACTATTCTATAATGAACTGATACTAGATTAAGTAAACAGCTATGGATTTTGGGTATTCAATATCCCCAGGACTCAAAACAATAATAGTAAAATGACACTAAAGCTTGAAAGACAAAACATGAAGGCTTTTATTTAAATCAATCACTCTTGTAGACATTTTATAAAACATTTGTAGTTCAGGGTTTAAAACAATCATAGGAATGACATAGGACTTATAGGAATATCATGAATTCAAAATAATAGATCTAAATCATATTTTAATACAATAAATAATGATATAAATGCATGGAGGGCTGAACAATAACAATATTTTCATGGTAACAGAGTAGAAAATCATCAGTACATGGAGATTCATGGATGAAATCACAATTTAAAATCAAATAACTTGAATAGATCAAAACTTGTAAATTAAATAGGTTACTTGGACTCCATGGATGAAAGTAATCCATGGATGAACATCTAACATACCTGGGATAGTGAATTTCTTGAAGTTCTGAGTGAGTTCTTGAGGATTGGCCTTGAATTTGAAAGCTAGGGTTTCTTATTCTTGAAAGGGGGATTTTTGATTGTGAGAGGAATTGAAATAATGATGACTACTTAGGGTGTTTAGGGGTTAAATTTTGTGTTTTAGGTTAATTAGGACCATGGAAAAAGACCAAAATACCCCTGAACAAATTTAAAAATGAAAGCTAAAAACTAAAGATCTCGATTTTTGGCCATAGCGTGACACGCCACTATAGCGCCAAGCAACTGGAATTAGACAATTGGGTAACTGGTTTGTGGTGCGACGTGGGAAATATCATGGTCCTTCACTGATTGGGACCTGGAAGTGCACCACAATGCGGTGGAATCACGAAGAGACACTAGAAACTGCCAAATGCAAATTTAGCCTTTATCACGATGCACCAAGATCACGTAACTTCACTAGAAATTGCCAATCATCGCTTATACTAGCTCCGCGATGTTCTAAGGGTTAAAATGATGGGGTCTAACGACAGAAACTTAAAATCGCCATAACTTTTTACCTGATTATCGGATTAGGGTGAATTTTATATTGTCGGAAAGCTAATTGAATTACCTACGCAATAGCAAGATCTAAACATTAAAATGATGAGTGTTTAGAAATTTTTATTTATGAATACTCATGTAGTGGGACTTAGATTATGCTAGGGAAATATGGGGCGTTACAGTTTGCGTCCAATAATGTCTTCAAAAGCATAGATGACCATTTGGCTCGTATTATCCTCCCCTTCTTGAAAAGGATTTGACCTTGAATCCATACCTTGCAAAACTAAAGAAAGGAAAAACAAGCATAACTTCCTTATGACATGAGGGTTAGGGTTAGTACAACAAATAACATCACCATACCAAGGTGGTACATACTTGAGATATAACCATAAATCTTTTATCTTAGTCATTAAAAGTTTGGTAAGAATGTTATAAAGGAAATGGCTATGACAATTATCAAGAGATAAAGAAACTACAGAGGTCTTAATGGTATCATTAAGTCCAAAATTTAAGGCTACCCTTGTCTTAGGAACCATAAAGAACAATTGTTTCATTACATCTTCAAGTGGACTCAACAAATATGGTGCCACTATTGGTCTCAAAGGACACCAATCCCACATAGCATTGTCATTCAAAAAAGTGGTCTAACCAACAGAACCCCTACCTCTACTTAATAAAAACCCAAAACTACATGGATGTCATCATAGGCAAAGAGTTAATATAGGAAAGAATAAGTGTAAAGACATGCACGAGTGAAGACAAAGAATTTAAGCACATACACGCTCTTTCCTTCAAACAAATTGACAACTTGGCATCCATAAGTTGGGATTCATGCAATTTAAGCACAAGTGAGTCAAACAAGGATGTAAATTTAGAAATATTACCCCAAGGAGTCAATGACACTTTTGCCCTCAGATTGTCAAAAAGGACTACACATTCTTTTCCCTTAAGAGTACTCTCATCTTTCAAAAGGAGATTTCCAACTTTAGGAGGAATGTTATCACACCATAGTGGGTTAGCATATAGTCATTAGCCTTCAAAACAAGATATACCATCATTCTCACCACTAGGTTTATTAGGAGTGTTTATATCATCTTTAAACAAGACATTGTACCTAAAGAGAGCATGATCTATCCCACGGATAGATTTGGAACAAGCAAGCTCACTCTCTAAAAGTTCATTATCAAGTTTCAAAGATGTTTCAAGCACATGATTTTCCCTATGAGCCAAGCACACATTAGACTTTTTACCACAAAACAAGCTCACGGGTTTACTCCAATTCTTTTGACCAATATTTACAAATCCGTCATACACTTGAGATTTACTAATCACATCACACATAACCTTAAGTGGTGTGCAATTTTTATTCACAAGTTGTTCAATATAAAATTCACAAGACGATGTACTTTTACTCAACACAATGGCTTCAACACTAGGTTGACACAAATCGATCATACAAGAAGAGTTGATTCGATCATCTATAGGATCAACTAGCGTATCTACACTCATAATATGTACATTATCAATAAGTGGTAAAGAATCAATGGACTAACAAATAGGTAATCTGCTACTCACACTCAATGGGCTACTAGACATAAAACCATCATTCACATGCACAAAAGTATAAGAGTTAGCTATTTTACCTTGAAGTTATTGAGTAGATTCTTCTTTTCCATGGTGTGAAGGTTCCCCACATGCTTTGGCGTCAACTTATCTTTGTCCTTATGCCCCTCCGCATTCCAAGTTTACCTACACTAATGTCCTTAAAAATAGAAGGACAAACATAGTTAGCATGGTTTGGTGGCAATCCCCTAACTTCACTCCTTACAACCTCTCCTTTTTCCACTCTCGGATTGCCACCATACACACCCTTACTTCTCTTAATCTTTTGTCTCTTATTTTTATTTAGATTGGAATAAGTGAGCACTTCTCTTTGAGACTAGGGCAGCATGGACGTAACGAGATGATTTCCCCATCGGTCTCTTACCACATTAGGCCAATTTTGTACATTTGGAACTTTATGTTGTGCAAACCAATCGGCACCCAATCTTACATGACCATATGTCAAGGGAAAAATATTGCACCATACCTCCTCATGGTATTCAAATTGGGAGAAGACAATCTTCACTCTCTCGGTAACCTTAAACCCATCCAAGGAATATAGAACAAGTAAAGGCTCTCGAAACAACCCCAAATAGTCGACCATTGATGGAAGGATGTATTTTCTATAGCACCTAACATCTGTAACAATGAGGCAGCCCGATATCCCACAAGTGATCACCTTTTTGGAGTGAATATTCCTTCTTGGATCAATATTGTAAGGCACATGGTACCCTTCGACTTTGGAGATGCATACCTTTTCTTCTCATGGGACAACCTCCACTATAGCTAGTATAACCATTTACACCACTTCGGTCTTGATAAGAAGTACTACAAGGTGAAAAATATGAATTTTCACACTCCTCGCGTGCACTCTCACCATAGCTCGCATAAGCTTTGTGAATGAAGGGGTTATACCCAACACTGATTCTGGGTTCAACTTGGGAAGTGCAAGACTCCCCGCATGTCCCATCTTCATCATAAGAATGATCACAATGCTCATCAACATCCCCATATTCATAATAAGCACTAGGCACTATATTCACCTCATTTTCTCCCTCCAAATTGTAACCCTCAAATCTGCCCATGTCGTGATCATGACTATTTTCATAGCCCCCATAATCTCCTACATCGTTGTAGCCATAACATCCCTCACTACAATCATAGTATCTCATGTTGTAATCACAATAATCCACATCTATCGAAAACATGTTCCCCTTATACCTCCTAGTATCTACAAAAATGAACAACAAGATTAGTAGTAAAAGCTCCTCACCAACACTCGTATGTACTCACCTTTGTGATCCTCACAATTGGAGTGACGAATATTAAAAGTTGTTTATACTCCAGTAGCTAATAAGGTGTCAATCACTACTTTGCAGCCGGAATAAATTCTTGTTTGATTGAATCAAGACACAAAACAAAATCTACTTACAAATTTGAAACAAAGAAATTACGGAGAGTTTAAAATGAGAAAAGCACACAAATAATGAAAACACAAAGAAAATGGACTCAAACAACTAATCCACAATCTAGTAGGTGATTACTAGTTGCTCATTAGTACTAGACCCAAGAAATGAAATTAAAGAAACAAGGAAAAGAAACTTAGAATCTGAAATTTTAGCTTAGAGTATTTGGAAGTTTGATGACGCGGCAACTTTGATGACGTGGTAGCATCTAAATGGATGATGCTTTTGGGAATGCTTGTTTCCAATTTATGTTGGTCAATTTTCAATTTGGAGGAGTATAATTTTGGTTTAGAGAGGGAAAATACAAGACTTGGAGCTTTTTTAAAAATTCAAAAGACTTTAACTTTCCTTGCATCTTTTTGGCAAGACACTTATTTGAAAGTTTTTGTCTCCTTTCCTTTTTTGTTTGTCTTGGTATGTGCCCTTATTCCCTTTTAGTAATGAGTCTTTTTTAAAGTCCTATTGTCCCCTTTCTTCTTTTGTATGTTCTTTGGGACATGTTTCAAGACTAACAAAAGACTACACTCCTTTCTCCACTATTTTAGATCAAACCGCCCCTTTTGAACTTCTTGTTCAACAATAAATACCAAAACATGAAGAACAATAAGAACATTCAAGAATGGAAACTAAGCCAAATGAGCTCGGAATTAGGTGATTTTTTGTTCCCCAAGCTAATGTTGACATCCTAAACACCAACAAAAAGTTTTCAAGACATAATATCAACAAATACCCTTCCAATTCGAAATTCACATTTCTAGTTTCTTCAACCTTCAACTCAACAATGGTGAAGAACTCAAAACAACTCGGAATAAGCTCAAATCCAAGATCTAGACTCTCTTAGTGTTAAGAAGAAAGAAACTAACACTAGAAAAAATTCAAAACACACAAAAACTCCTAAATCTAAGTTTAATTATGGCCAAGACACCAAAAAGGGGATAGATTCTTTTTTTGAGATTTTTTAGTTTTGCAACACTTCTTTTTTTGTGATTTTCAAGTTAACAATCCCAAGATTAATTTCATAGGAATGAAAACAATCCCTCTCTGATATCAAATGATACGGGAATGAGTACAAAACACTAAAACCAGCCAATAACATAAGCCAAAGCTGAGAACAAGAAACAAACAAGCTATGGCAGCAACACAAAAAATCGAGACAAGATAACAAAAATACAATAATATAAAGATAGATAGATTAACATATGAGATTACAAAATTAGGAACAAAACCATGTATTAAATGATAAGACCCCTAAGACATGTAACAACAACGCCAAGCTCTTACGGTAACCACTAAGGGAATAAACTTTTCTTACAACCACCATTTCTAAGCAATAAACAATATTAGTTTTTCCAAGCCCTACACTAATGGCTTTTCCAAGCCCTACACTACCATCAACACTTCTAATGGAGTTCAAGAATATGTTTCTCAAATATTCATCATCAAAATCTAAAGAGCAAATGACCTAATAGAAGACTATTTATAGGCTAGCTTATTACATAACAAAATAGCCAAAATACCCTTAATGAGATGGGAGGTCGTGGTATGTAAATTAGGGGCTGCCATGGAGTGTTTTGGAGTGTTTAAAGATCTTCAAAATACTTCAACACTTGTGCTCTCGAGTTGGCATCAACGGTAAGCCCCCACGTAATCTTTCACACACGGGTTTGCTTTATGTCATGCTTAAAATGGGTCCTCCATGTATGTTCTTCTGTCCTCAAGGTAACCAAGTCTTGATTATTTATGGTTTGGCCTCCAAAAATGTCTTCAAAAGCATTGATAGTCATTTGGCTTGTATCGTCTTTACTTACATCGAGCCCTGCTTCAGGTTCATGAACTCCTCTATCTTAGTTTCTCCCAACTCATGTGGAAAGAACCTATTAAGAAACGCATACTAAAACACTTTCCAACTCATATGAATTACATTCTCACCTCTACCATTCTTCTACAAAGCCACCCAATCATACGCAACATCCTTCAGCCTATAAGATGCCAATTCAATACTTTACTCATCATTAACATGCATAATTTGGGTGATCATTCTCACCTTATCTAAGTAGAGTTGTGGGTTCTTACCTACTTTTGACCCAAAGAACTCAGGCTGATTCATTCACATGAAGTCACAAATTTTAGCTGTAGCTAAATTACCATTCTGCTAAAGTAGGAATGCATCCTGATGGTTGCCCTAAACATTGGCAGTCATAGCTTGGGCCAACGCTTGAAAGGCAGCCCAAAATTCAGCATGGAATATATTATCATTTAGAGGGTAAGTAGCCTGGGGTGGCTAGTTACCATTTTTGTATGCATTAGCTCAACGAGGAGGCATATTCTGTCATGTAAGAGGATAAGTTAAAAGCAGATAGAGATAATTGTAATCATGATATATTCATGAAAGAAAAGTATGAATTCCTAAAACATACCGTACCCTCTTGATCATAAATGTGTCGCACTTCACACCCATGATATAGACTACGTAAAGCGGCTTATCTAACTCCCTTAGACTTTTTAAACCATAGACTTTGATACCAAGTTTGTAACACCCTAAAAAAGGGTCTAGAGATGTCAGACGGTGCTTAAGACTACGTGTAGTCTCAAGCTAACCCTGTAAGCCTTTTACTAAATCTGAAACTCATAATCAGGAAATCTAAACATGCAAAAATACTAAAATACTGAATACTGTCTAAACTGCATTTGAATTAACTGAACATAATGTTTGAAAATACTCCACTTTAAAGTCTAGAAAACCAACAATTGAAATATAAATGTTTAACTAACAGTCTGACAAGCCTCTACTACTAACACCTAGAGAGCCACTGGATAGACCCCTAGCTGACTCAAACTGACTGAAAATAATAAAACAATCTATATAAATAAACTAGAAATCTGAATAACTGGGTCCGCAAACTATGAGGACTCTCCAACTGTCGGGATGTATATGGAGATGCTCATGGTCAATCACGCTAGTAGTACTGAGCACCTAAACCTACATTATTAAACAATGTAGCACATAGACGTATATGTGGGTCAGTATTTTTGGAATGTACTGGGTATATGGGGTGAATGCATAAGTAAAACAATAATGCTATGCACATATATCTCATAAACAATGCATGCTACATATAAATGGATCACATTAGCTTGAGTAACTAAAAGCTGAAAAACCATAACTCATGAATGATAAAGCATACTGTATAAATATGGTGAGCCAAAACATTTAGTTCTAAAAGTTGTACTTGTAATCTATTTTCAAATCATGCATATTAAGTGTAGGAAGGACTCACTTTTATCATATGAATACTAAAGCTGAAATCTAGTAACTGATGTCTAAAGTAAAATAATATCTGAGTAAACTTGTGAGCCTTTACCCTAGTTTCAAAAAAATTATTCTGTTATTCTATTTTTGGAAGGGAAGTTCTTCTAACCTACACCCACCACATGAGCTATCATGGTGTCCAACATCATGTTTCCCTAAGGGGAAAACCTCACGTAAGAGAGAGGTGTCATACTCTTTCCAAGGAGTATAACCCGAGCTAAGTGATCACAATGTATATCTACATCCATATAAATTTTAATAATCTGATAATATAAACCTACGTTGGCTCATAGTTTTGGGGCTTGAACTAGGACACATATCCAACTCGGTGATAAATACTACTCCCTTTAATCTATATGCTCATTCTATAGGATATCCACTTTAAAAACTAGCATAAGGGTTTATAATGAAACCAGTTATGCATCTGACTGTTTCAAATTGTAATCAAAACTGTAGAGTAGATTCCATATCTTAGCTGAGGATCAAAAGACCAAGTCTTGTTCAAAATCTAAATATAAGCTAGTCATAGGGAACTTAAAAGCATAATCTTATTAAAATATCAATTCTTAAACTTAGGGCATAAGACCCACGTTTTAAACTTATGTAAATTCATAGAAAAATATCAGGCTCAACATACTTCGTGAAATACTACAACAATATCAATATAATGAAATCAACATCATAATACCATGCTTAAACTCAATTGGAAATCTGTAATCAATGTCTTGAATCATACTCATGGTATTCAAATCATAAAATAAAGTAATATAAATCAAGACAAATATGGAATTTCATACTTCTATCACTTTATAAATCCATAACTCAAAACAAGATACTTTGGGTATGAACCCTAATTGCAATTCATGTAAATTCATCTTTCAAACTAATTTTGGGCACAAGGATGAAAGGGGTATCCTTGTTCATAACCCCACACACCTTATTTGACTAATTAAATGTAGGAAATTGAACTTTGAATTCTAAAAATGTTCCTGAAGCTTCTTATAGAAGTTCTTGAACCCGGAAGCTTTGATTATTGACTACCTTGAATAAGGAGTAATGTGATTGTTCAAGATTTCTTAGGCCTAGGGTTTTTCTTTTAAGAGAAAAGATGAATAATAGTGTGTATAATGCTTTTGGGGCTGAAATTCTTTGTTTAGGACAGTTTTGATATAAGGCAAATTACCCCATTACCCTTAAATACATGAAATTAAAAGCTAGAAAACACGAGAGCATGTGTCGCATGCTCTAGAGCACCAAAATAGAGCTTGCGCCGCATGCTATATTGCATGCTCCCTCAAGGGTGAACTAGAGCATGCACCGCACGCTAATCACGTGCAACTACTATTTTGGACTTCCAAACATGTCCTTACGCTTGTCCAAGAATTCCAAAACTTACTTGAGATGTACCTCTGACACCCCCGATCATGAATCAACTTTAAAATCACCATTCTATTGCTGGAAAGGTCGAGAATAAAATCATCAAAGTTTTTGGATCTTTAGAAATGACTATATCTCAACACTTAGTTTTATTTTTAAGTTCTAAGTGTCTTAAGTGATCCCTAAGAGCTGAGTTGAGCTAAGAACGTATGGGGTATTACAATATCTCCCCTTTGGGAATATTCATGAATGAGACTAGTTAAGCTGAGGATTCTGAGGAACTGAGATATGTACTGGCATGCGTAACTGAAAACATAACTGCATGGCTGAATTTAAATCATGATGAATGACTGAACTAATTTGTGAATGCATGAAATGACTTAAAAATAATCACATGGCAGGAACTATGACTGGAAAAGAACTAAGCTAAATAAGACTAGTACCTTAGGTTGAGCCTGAGTTTGCAAAAAAAAAGTGAGGATACTTGGTTCGCATGTCTTCTTCTGCTTCGCAAGTGGCACCCTCAACTTACTGATTCCTCCAATGGACTTTGACCAAGGTAACTTCTTTGTTCCATAGTCTACGAATCTGGTGATTAAGAATTTCAACTGGAAGTTCTTCCTAGGAAAGGTTGTTCTAAACATCTGTGCTTTCTAGAGAAACTACAATGGCTAAATCACCCATACTCTTCTTCAATAAGGATACATAGAACACTGGGTGAACTGATGACAAGTCTGCAGGCAACTCAAGCTTATACGCTACATTCGCAACACGACTTATATTCTGTAGGGGACAACATATTAGGGACTAAGATTCCCCTTTTTGCCAGATCTCTTCTCCCCTTTCATGGGTGAAACATTCAAATAAACTAAGTCATTGAATTCAACTCAATATCTCTCCTTTAAACATCTACATAAGATTTCTGATGACTCTGAGTTATTTTCAACCTCTATCGAATCAACTGGACTTTCTCTAAGGCTTTAAATTCTACATCTAGCCCTATCAAAATAGCCTCGCCTACTTCAAACCAATCAATATATGACCTACATATCCTCCCATACAGAGCCTTAAAAGGGGACATCTTAATTCTAGAACGGAAACTATTATTGTAGGCAAACTCAATCAATAGCAAGTGATCATCCCAACCTCCTTTAAAGTCTAGAACGCATTCCCTTAACATATCCTCTAGAGTCTGAATGGTCCTCTCTGCCTTACCATCTATTTGAGGGTGAAAAGTTGAACTAAGATGAACTTGGGTACCAACACCCATCTAAAATTCTTTCTAAAAATAAAAGGTGAATTAAGTACCCCTATCTGTAATAATGGACAAAGAAACTCCATGCAATCTGACCAACTCTCTAATATACAGCTTAGCATAATCTTTGACTTAGTAGGACGTGTGAACTGGCAAGAAATAGGTTGATTTGGTCAATCTATCTACAATAACCCAAATCAAATCATGCTGACGACGTGAATGAAGTAATCCTATCGTGAAGTCCATGTTTACTTCTTCACACTTCCAAGTGGGAATGCTAAACTCCTGTAAGGTGCCGCCAGGTCTTTGGTGTTCCTCCTTTATTTGTTTACAAGTAGCACACTTGGCCAAAAATTCTACAATATCTTTCTTCATACCTTTTCACCAATAGAATTCCCGCAAGTTACGGTACATCTTAGTGGACCCTAGGTGAATGGAGTAATGCACACCATGCGCTTCTGCCATAATTTGTTGCCTTACATCATCATTGCATGGCACACACAGTCTACTCTAGTATCTTAACACACTATCTCCCCCTTGAGAGAAAACCTCTACCTTTTGGTCTTTAACTGACCCCTTCAACTTAACCAAACTAGAGTCATTATCTTATTTCTCCTTCACTTTGGAAACTAAAAAATATTCTGAACTACTCTCACCCCAAACATTCCCCTCAGGTGAGTCAATCCACCGCACATCTAATCTAGCCAACCTATGAACTTCCCAAACTAACTCTTTATTATCACCCTCCACATGAGCAACACCACCCATAGATAGTCTACTAAGGGTGTCTGCCACAATATTGGCCTTGCCCGGATAATATAAAACACTCATGTCATAATCTTTCAACAATTCTAACCACCTTTTTTTATGGAGATTATCCCTCTGCATAAATACGTATTGCAAGCTTTTGTGATCCATGAACATATTAATATGCACTCCATAAAGATAGTGCCTCCAGATTTTCAATGCAAACACAACCATAGCTAACTTAAGATTATGGATAGGATAGTTCTTTTCATGGGGCTTAAACTGTCTAGAGACATAGGCTATGACCTTTCCTCTCTACATCAAAACATAACCCAGACCAACTCTAGAAGTATCACAGTAGAAAAAAATTCCTTCTGTACCATCAGGTAATGCCAAAACTAGGGCTAAAGTGAGTCGAGCCTTCAACTCTTGAAAGTTCTTCTCACAGGAATATGACCACTGAAACTTAACTTTTTTTGATCAATCTATACATGGGTGATGCAATAGACGAAAACCCCTCAACAAACCATCGTTAATAGCCATCTAAACCAAAGAAACTTCTGATATCTAATGGAGAGATAGGTCTAGGTTAATTTCTCACTGCTTTGGTCTTTTGAGGATCAACTCTAATGTCATCACCGTAAACAATATGATGAAGAAAAGCAACTAGCCTTAGCCAAAATTCATACTTACTGAATTTGGCAAACAACCGGTGATCTCTAAGAGTTTGCAACACCATTCTAAGATAGCCTGCATGGTCATCCTCACTATGGGGATAGACTAGGATATCATTAATAAAGACTATGACAAACATGTCTAGGTACTGTTTGAACACTTGGTTCATTAAATCCATGAAGGTTGTTGGGACATTTGTTAGCCCGAAGGACATGACTAGAAACTCAAAGTAACCGTAAAGGATTCTAAAAGTTGTCTCTGTAATATCATATTCCCTTACTTTAAGATGGTGATAGCCGGATCTAAGGTCTATCGTCGAGAAGTAGCTTGCACCTTGGAGTTGGTCAAATAAGTCATCAATCCTAGGAAGAGGATATTTGTTTTTTATTATGACTTTACTCAACTGATGGTAGTCGATGCACATTCAAAGAGATCCATCTTTCTTATGCATGAATAGAGCGGGACACCCCAAGGAGAAATACTAGGCCTTATAAAACCTTTATATAAGAGGAGATTATGCTGCTCTTTTACCTTTTAAAGCTCAGAGAGAGCCATACGATAAGGAAGAATAGAGATGGGTTGAGTATCCGGGAGAAGTTCAATACCGAATTTTATTTCCCTATTGGGAGGTACCCCTAGCAAATCTTTGGGAAAAACTTCAGGAAACTCGTTGACTACACTGGCTCACTAAACTGTTGAAGCCTCAGACATAGTGTCTTTGACTCGAATTGAATGATAAATGCACCCGTTTGATATCAACTTTCTAGACTTAAGATAGGATATGAAATGACTCTTGGGAGACACTAAATTACCTTCCCACTCAAAGATTGGCTCATTAGAAAACTGAAATTTCACGACTTGGGCACAATAATCTTAGATGAATACTAGGAATGGAGCCAATCCATGCCCAGAATAATGTCAAATCAACCATGTCTAACTCTATTAATTCTGCTAATATAATCTTTTGAAGAACAGTGATAGGACACTTTCTCTAGACTCATTTGGCAACAACTGACTTACCCACTAGGGTGGAAACTAAAAAGGTCTTAGAGAGCTTTTCAGGACCTACCCTAAAATTTACGGCAACTAATAAAGTCACATAGAAGAGATTTGACACGGGGTGTAAAAACACATCAACATCAAGATAAAAGACACAGACATACCACTAACAATGTCCAGTGAACTATCTTACTCGTGATGGGATGGTAAAGCATAAAACTAATTCTGGCATTGACCGCCATTGGTACTTGATGATGCACCTTGAAGAGAAACTCAGCGATCTAGTAGAGCTAGTGCGCTAGTAGCCTGAGTCTGGGGATGAATATCCAAGTTTTTTTTCCTAGCATACGGGCATTCCATGATTTTATGAACCAACTTACCACAACCATAACAACCCTTCTGTCTCAACATATACTCACTAAGATGATTCTTACCACACTTAGCATATGTTGGATAGCTCTACCATCTACCCACACTATTTTGAGACCTGGACATAGAAGTTCTACCCCACTACACCTGCCTAATTTTGAGTATGGGAGAACTGGCTAAAGATGGTGCTAGCATGGATGAATGACCCTGAAACTACAAATAATTTCCCCCTCTAAACCTTATCTGGCCATACTCAAACTATTCGGTTCTAGTTTTCTTATTTCCCTTCTCTCTCTCCTTTAACTTTTTTTCCTCAATCTGTTAGGCATGAGTCATCAGTCTAGAAAGATCCATATCCCCCAATAAGCATGGAAGTCCTACACTCTTTGACCACCAAACTAGACACTCCAGTGATAAACTTACTCTTACTCGACCTAGGGTCAGCCATCGTGTCGGGGGCATACTTAGACAACTAACTAAACTTAAGGTAGTATTTCTTCACTGATATTAAGCCCTGCCTCAGGTTCATGAACTCCTGTATCTTAGCTTCTCTCAACTCACGCAGAAAGAACCTATCCAGAAATGCATCCTAAAATACCTGTCAACTCATAGGAGTTGCATTCTCACCTCTACCTTTCCTTCACATAACCACCCAATCATACGCAATATCTTTCAGCCTATAGGATGCCAATTCTATATTTTCCTCCTCAGTAACATACATAATATGGGTGATCTTTCTTACCTCATCTAAATATAGTTATGGGTCCTCACCTACTTTTGACCTAAAGAACTTAGGCAGATTCATTCTCATGAAGTCATGAATTTTTGCTGAAGATAAATCACTATTTGGCAGAAGTGGAACTATAGCCTGATGGTTACCTTGACCATTGGTAGTCATAGCTTGGGCCAACACCTAAAAGGCAGCCCAAAATTAAGCATGGGATACATTCTTATTCAGAGGGTCAGTAGGTTGGAGTGGTTGGTTACTATTTCTATGTGCATTAGCTCGGTGAGAAGGTATACTCTTTCATGTAAGAGCATGAGTTAAAAGTAGATAAAGGAAATAGTAAGCATAATAGATTAATGAAAGAAAATGATGATTTCCTAAAATATTCTGTAGCCTCTTGCTCATAAATATGGCACGCTTCACACCCATGATGAAGACTCTACATAATACAGCTTATCAAAATCCCTAGGACTCTTTAAATATTAGGCTCTAATATTAAGTTTGTAATGCCTTAAAGACAGGTCTCAAGACGTCACACTATGGTCAATGCTACAAGTAGTCTGAAGCTAACCTTGTAAGCCTTTTACTAAATCTGAAACTCATAATAAAGAAATCTAGATAAGCAAAAATACTGAAATATTGAATACTATCCGAACTGCATTGGAATAAATTGAACATAATGTCTAAAAGCATCTACTAAAAAGTCTAGACAACTAAAACTTGAAATTTGAATGTTTAACTAATATTCGACAAGCCTCTGCTACTAACAACTAGAGAGCCACTGAGGCAGACCCTCAGCTGACTCGAACTGACTGAAAATAATGAAACAATCTACAAAAATAAACCAGAAATATAAATAATCGGGTCACCAAATTATGAGGACTCACCAACTGTTGAGATATAGATGGAGATACTCATGATCAATCACGTTGTTAGAACTGAGCACCTAAACCTACATTATTAAATAATGTAGCATATAAATGTAAATGGGTCAGTATTTTTAGAATGTACTGAGTATATGGGAGTGAATGAATAAGTAAAATAGTAAAGGTATGCACATATATCTCATAAACAATGCATGCTAAATATAAATAGCTCACATTGGCCTGAGTAATTAAAAGTTGAAAAACCATAAATCATGAATGATAAAGCATATTGTATAAATATGGTGAACCATAACATTTAGTTCTAAAAGTTGTACTTGTAATCTTTTTTCAAATCATGCATGTTAAGTGTAGGAAGGACTCACTTTTATCATATAAAAGCTAAAGCTGAAATCTAGTAACCGATGTCTTAAGTAAAATAATATTTGAGTAAACTTGTGAGCCTTTACACCTAGTTTCAAAAGAACTATTCTATTATTCTATTTTTGGTGGATGTCGGTTAGAAGAACCTCCCTATCAGAAATAGAATAACAGAACAGTTCTTTTGAAACTATGTGTAAAGGCTCACAAGTTTACTCATTCATGATTTAGGTGGTTACCCAAAGAAGGATTGAGTTTAAGTAACTCTTAGCCTAAAATCGTATTTGCCGATATGGACAGATTATTATTGTACACAGGCGACGGCCGTGTGGCGTAGTAGATTCAAAGACTCCGACCCTTGCGGCATACTTGGGTTAGGGGCTTGGCTTCTGAGTTAATGGCATATTTCATATAACCCGTGGAATTTTAGAGTTGTAGGGTATACCACCTAGCGCAGAAGTAAAACAAAGAGTGTCACAGAGTTCAGATGAATTTTTAAAGTCTCTCAAAAATGCCCATGAGATTTCTTACTATATGATACGTTTATGAACTATTTCAAATTACTCTTATATATATTGAATACAAATTACTAGTTTGGATTTGATCTACGTACCAGTACATCTGTATTGACCCCCCTACCTCTCAGGTTTTGAGGCTTAGTCTATGGGTCCCGATAAGCAGTAGATAATTCAGAAAGTAGATCAGATTGTGCTGTGGTGAGCCTTCTCTATTCCAAAAAGACTGTCCCTTCAGATTATGTCATCTATTACAGTTTTAGTCTACTGGGGGCCTTGTCCCAATTTTCAGATAGTTGTCAGATTTTCATGTAGTAAAGATTTCGCAGACTGTTCCAAATTTTGTTAATGATTTTTGGATTTTATTCCTTATTGTTAAAATTAATCCAGAGTATGACCATGTTTCCATATTAGATCATAAATTTCGCATTTTTTTTATTATATGAATGTTGTGCATGACTACCAGATAGAGTAGGATATTCGGGCCTTCATGGTTCGGGATGTCTGTCGTGGACAGGCCCTAGTTTGGGTCGTGACAACCCTAATCTCATATACCAATACATTCAAAGTACTAACCGCATACTTTTTTTTGCGATATGATGTCTTATATCATAGGTTCGGATGCTCAGTTTTCCGATCGTACTTAGACAGTGCAGCGCTTTAGCAGACGTAGCAGTGGTGAGTCCTAATATATTGAGGACCTGTTATGTTTATTCAATTATTTCTACATTTCTTTTTAGTTAGTCAGTTGGAGTTATTTAGGGCCTATCCCATCAACTCCTCAGTTGTTTTAGAGGCTTTCAGACATTTAGACAGTCAGATATATAGCTAGTCAGTTTATCAGTCTTATGAGTTCTGTTTCAATATTTTGTCAGGCGTTATAGACTTGTGAATTTATTGTACTTTTAGTATTTTGACCTTATGGATATATCAGTTGTTTTTTGCATATGTCCTTTATTATTATGATCTTCAGTGCTTGCACCAAGTACCAACTTACACGTTAGATTATGATCACTTGTGGCCATAAGCATCGTTGCTGTGACTAGGGGGTTGCCTCAAGTCGTGACATAAACCTATAAATAGTCGAGAATAGAAAATTATTATTAATCAAATATGAACATTCTAATGATTATAGCATTATGAAAAAATTTCAACACATATAATCTTAAAACCATGTTGAAAAATAGTCAACCACTTTATTATTTTCATACAACTACACAAAGTAACTGTCAAAGAGGATGAAAATTGAGTTAGTCGCTTTGCTTGTAATTGTATATGTAATGCAAAATAATAACAACTTACTTAAGAAATGGTTTAACTTGAGGGCAATTCTACAAGAAATGTATTGATGCAGACTTAAACTTCTTTGAACTAAGATGCCTCCTTGTATGGTTTTTTGAACCTTTGCCTGATTGATTGAAGATTGATAACGGCTCTCTAGCAACCTAACCACCATTGTTGTGATGATTGGGCCTATTTTATGAACATGGAACATCACTTGTAAAGTAATAAGAACATTGAGCCTTCAATTCTATGTTGTTGCTTGATACACCATTTATTATTTCCAATAGTCCTATATAATATTATATCGTGGTAATTCTAAAAAAGTATTAATGGAGAGGAATATATTACTACTTACAATAGTTACCTCTCAAATGGATATACCCATCAACTTTGAACGGACCTCCAAGACGAGCTTCATGCATAAGATGTACAGAAACATGTTCCATCACATCCTAAAATCCAAATGGAAGAATCTTCTCTAGCTTATATGTAATTATAGGAATATTTTGTTCCATCTGAACTAGGTTCTCTTCCGCCAATGTGCTGGACACAAGTCTTTAAAAAACAAACTAATTTTAGTCATGGATTTCTAGATTCTTTCAGGCAAGCTACTAAATGTTATGGGAAGTAATGTTTCCATAAAAACATGGCAATCATGTCTTTTCATACCAAATAACTTTTCGTGCTCCATATCAACACGCTTCTCAAAATTTGAAGCATGACCAGTAGGCATTTTTAGTTGCTCAACCCATTCACATATGTTACGCTTTTGGTCTATTGAAAATGAATAGCTAGCCTTAGGCTTAAAGACCTTTTTGTTTGATTTCTCCTGCAGCCATAACTCTTTTTGCCTACAATATTCTGGTAATTTTATTCTAGCTTTAACATTGTCTTGTCATACCATTGACATCCATTATTGTGTTGAATAAATTATCAAAGTAATTTTTTTTCAATATGCATAGGATCAAGATTATGTCAAAGAAGATTATCCTTCCAATATGATAATTCCCAAAATATACTCTGTTTTGTCTAATTATGTGTAATACGATACCCATCAAATCTATATGGTTGTTCTTCTGTAACCTTTGGAAAGTGTCGAACCCTCTCCTAAACTTGTTCTACAGTCTCGTTCAAACGTATTCTTTCTAAATGCATTTTTCATATTCCTAAACTCATAATCCATGGGCAAAAACTGACAGCGACAATCAAACCAGCAATTTTTTTTGGTGATGTTTCAAAGTGAATGATTTAGTATTTTCTATACAGTAAGGGAGGGCTAAATTTCCATCTATCATCTACCTAGACAATATTCCGTATGCAAAAAAACCACTAATAGTCCACATTAAGCAGCTTGCAAATTAAAATTTTGCTTAAGCGACATATCAAATATTTCAACCCCTTCAACCCACAATTCATTCAACTCATCAATCAATGGCTGCAAGTATACATCAATCATGATTTTTGGATTACGCAGGCTAGGAATAATGAAATCGAAAAATATATATGGACTGGTCATGCACATTTCAGGTGGAAGATTATATGGTGTTAAATGTATAGTCTAACAAGAGTATGGAGCTGCAGAAATAAAATATGGAGTAAATTCATCTGAACATAAACCCAACCTAATATTCTATGGTTTAGCAGCGAACTTTAGATATATTCTATCAAAAGGATTCCAGGTCTCTCCATCAGATGGATGACACATAACATCGGGTGGTTTTCTATTTTAATGGTGCCATATCATATAATGAATTGACCTATTTGATGTGTACAACCTCTTTAGCCTTGATATAAGAGGTAAGTAATGCATCGTCTTGCTTAAAATGAGCTCTTCCAAAAAATTTAAAGGGTTCTAGATCAATGTCATCCTTGTAGTATAACATGCAATCATTATCACAATAATTGATTCTCATCGACGATGGTTCTAAATTTGACACCAACCTCTTTACCTTGTAGAAATTATCAGGTATTTTTAGATTTGGGTCAGATAATTCATGCATAATATCAATCACAAAGTCTATTTTCCCCTGAGGAACATTCCATTCTGATTTGATACTTAATAAAATAACAATAATAGACAAATGGGAGTGTGGACTCCCCTCGTATAGAGACTGACTAGCGGTTTCATACTGTTTAAAGAACTATTTAGATTCATCATTGGGAGCTTCTTCTACATGATCACCAGATTCAAAATTAGATGCATCTTATACGCATCTCAAACCATGTCATGCATTCTATAATATTAGATATTAGGTTCCACCACCCTACAATTTTCACCATAAACATAGTGTTGAGATATATCAAAACTATTATCAACTTCTCCGTGACTAGTCTACACTGTGTAATCTTCTTTAAACAGATTTCGATAGAGATAAAGCATAACAATATCAGGTTTTTCATAATGCCTACATTTACATTTACTACAAGGACGCTTAATCAAGTTGAAAAGTTTCTAGTATCATTGCATAGTCCACAAAATCATCAACACCGGATATAAATTCAGGCCTTAACCCCAACGACCAATATTAGTCATATTATACATCCAACTACGATCCATCTACACAAAAATAACATAATGTAAAATTGTTAATCTCTAAATTAGAAAGAAACTTTACAGCATATCAAGAATTTGCATAAATAAGCATAATGAGCTCATTAAAAGCAAAGAACTTATTTTACCAAACATCCTAGCTAATACAAAAGCTACAAGAAAGTTGTATCAATAAATGAGAGGGTAATTTACCAAGGTGAGTTAGAGAAAAATAATATGCAACAATCTTAGTGCCCTAAAGTGAAATTTCCTACTAAAACTGACAGCACATAACAGATCACTATACACTAGGGATAGGTTGACTAAATGAGGCATAGTTTTATATCCTAATTCCTATGTGCCCCATAAGCAGTTCAGATGATGAATGAGTATATCACTTATTCTTCCAACGTGATATTTCACCAGAGATGTTGCACAAAATCCTACAGTAAAAAGCAATCCAGTGACAAGTACTTGATTGAAGTTTTGTGTAATTTCTCACTAGGTCATAAAATCAATTAGTTACCATAAAAGAAATACAAACAACCCTCATAACCTTTTCCATGTCTTATAATTCCACAAGTAACTCCATTCCAAATGGACGTGCCTCAACTGTAGCATCGTTAAAATTTTAGATGGCAATATCAAAGGATATTCCTTTGTGAGAACACGACTCTTAAAAGGTAATCGATAAAGCATTAAAGCTTACAGATAAGATTAATATCGATGGAGGAATCGTGTCTACTAGAAATGAGGGAAAATAGTAATTTACATGAGGAAAAAAACAAAAACCTAGGTATCTCAAGTGAAGTAAATAAAGTATTCCACTAGGAAAAGCTGGACGGTGAACAGAAGCAAGATCTAGTACTCTTACATGCTTGAAAGATTGTAATACCCTGCAACATTCTAGACGAGTTTCCAGTTATTCTTCCAATGTTTAAAAGTCCCAAAGCCATTTAATTTATACTAAGTACAAGTGACATGGCTTTTTAAAGACCCCATGATTTCGAACATTTTATTTATAGCTTTCCCAAGATCAAAACATTGATTTATGAGTTGAAATATGTTCAGGTATGTTAAAAAGGTTATTTGGGAGAATTTAGGAATTTTTGAAAAGGGTTCGGGATGTTTTTGGACCATAGAGGTAGAATACCTTAATGATTTTAACGTGTCACGGAGACTAGCCCTCCGTGATACATGGTGTATCATGGAGATTAGTCTTTGCGATATACGTCATTTCATGGAGGCTAGCCTTAACGATAATCTCCGTGCCACAGAGGCTGTGAAATCCTGCTTAAGGGTCAATGGGGCATTTTCATCTTTTCCCCCCTCTCCCTAAACACTCAATTGATGTTTTAAAACCTAAGAAAAATATTTTTTGCCCTATTACTCATCAGTTAAAACTTAAAATCATTCCCCATTCCTAAGAAAACAAAAATTTTAAATTTCTCCCAAGAATTCACCATTCAAGGTCCCAATTCCAAGTTTCCTTCAAGGATTCAAGCAACTCGGGTATGTGGGATATTCATCAATGGGTTGCTTCTCCCCATGAGTCCTAAGAAATCCCTTATTTTTAAGTATAAACCATTTTTCCTCTTTTGAAATTTCAATGTTAAGTATGAATTTACTCAATTTGTTCTTAATAGTTTTGAATAAAAACCATGACATTGTGTTTTCCCGTGTGAATCATAATCTTTACATGCTTTATCATCTCATTCACCCATATCATTTTCAGTTGATACCATGTCAATTTATCAAGTTATGAAATAAACCATGTGAGCATGTTGTCCTCATGAGTTAAACATATTCCCATACTCATAATCATGGATTTCATCAGTTTAGTGAAATATACTATGTTTTGGATCTATGAATCATGAATTTCCTTACAAGATTGTGATGATGTTATTGTACTAAAGTGTTGTTCATTGTTGGTGGATTAAGAACACCCGATAACTATATTTTTACATATGTTTCAGATTTTACAAGTTTCAAGTCAGTCAGATCTTGATTTTATCATCATATTCAGATTATCATATTCATATTGAGCAATTATCAATTACGAGTCCAGTTAACTAAAATTAGTACCAGTGTCAGCTCAGTTGGAAGTAGAATTTAGCACTGAGTGAACCTAGGGATGAAGGCTCACCCACCACTAGAGGACTAACACTCTCTTAGGAGTCACCTGCTAGTAGAGGACTGACATATGAGTCCTTTTGGACATCAGATTAGTGGATCCACACAACCAGTATTAGTACCTGTGGAAAGGTACTAATATCATTCCAAATGGGGTTACGGTTTGGACCCCGATTATCTTAGATTGAGGCATGTCGGTTAAATATTAGCTCTCACAATTTTAGTTCAGTATTCAGATTATATTAGCTCAGTTTGCATTACTAAGTGTTAGTTTATCAGTTATTTAGTCAGTAAGTTTTACAGATTATTTCAGTGCATGCCTTACTTGGTCTTACATTGGCTTTACATGTTCATGCATTCATGTTCAGTACCCATATGTATTTTAGTTAGTCCCTATCATGTACCAGTGCATTCTAAATACTGATCGCATACTCTTTTTTGCATTATATTGATTTCACAATATAGGTTCGGATGCTAAGTTTCCCGATCTCCCTTAGTCAGTTCAACATCACTTAGCAACAGTTGTGGTGAGTCCTTATCAATCAAAAATAAGTTATTTGCAGTTATTTACTTCTTTTATTTTAGTTAGTGGAAGTTAGTTGGGGGTTTGTCTCATTAATTCCTCATGTTTTAAAGGCTTTCAGATAGTCAGACTTGTTTTCAGTTTTATTAGTAGTTTCAGGCATGTTAGTACTATTGCAGTATTACATCTTCACAAAATTTTTATCAATTTAACTTCCACATATGATGCTTGTCTTATTATTTTATTTAGTGCTCACGGCAGGTACCGTATCATGGGTTAGCTTGGGGTCACTTGTGGCCTTAAGCACCGTGTTATAACTAGTGGGTAACCTCGGGTCATGATAAATATTAGTATCAGAGACTAAGTTTTAAAGCATCCTAGGGTATTTGAAAACTGCATTGAGTAAAGTCATGTGCATGGGTGTAAAGTGGGCCACACTTATGGGTGAGAGGCTATGAGACGTTTTAGGAAAGTTTCCCTTCTTTTAGTATTCATGTCGTGTGAAAAAATGTGAGCTCTATTGAATTCCTTTTTCTAACTCGTCCTTCATCCATTTATAGAAAATGCCTTCCATAAGAAATAACGAAAAAAGAAATGAGGATCAGCTCGCACCACCACCTGTTTAGGAAGACCCTCTGAACGAACATGTTTCTCATGCCGAATTTAGGACTACTTTTACTGTTTTGGCCCAGACTATGGTTGCTCAAAATAACTTCAGGTTGTTACCCCAGCCAATCCAGTAGTGGGCACAAAAGCATGTAGGTTTCAAAACTTCACTCAGATGAGTCCTCTATTATTTTCTGGATCCAAGTCTGAGAAGGATCCACAGAAGTGTCTGGATGGTGTGCAGAAAGTAACAGGTATCATGGGTATTAATTCTAGTGAGAGTGCTAATTTAGCTGCTTACCAATTACAAGGAGTGGCTCATACTTGGTTCAAGCAGTGAAAAGAGGACAGAGGTGTTGAGGCATGGTCTATAGAGTGAGAGGAGTTTGCGATGGCCTTCATAGATAGGTTTTTCCTACTCGAGTTCAGAGAGGCCAAGGTGTAGGAGTTTATAAATCTAGAGCAGGGTAACATGTGTACAAAGGAGTACTTACTCAAGTTTACCTATTTGGTGAGGTATGCTCCGACTATGGTTGCTGATTCTAGGGCCAGAATGAGTAAGTTTTTATTTGAGGTTTTGAAGGATGAGGACATGGGCCTTTCTAGATTGATGGTCTATGCTTAGCATATTAAGGAGGAGAAGCTCAAAGAAAATAAAAGGGAGAATAAAAAGGTCAAAACCGATAGCTTCAATTTCTCATAGCAAAGATCTGATGGTAGGAATCATTCTCAGTTTCGCTAGAAATCTTTAGCTCCAAGAGTATCTTCATCTAGTGCGCCAGTGCCTAAGTTTAGGCAGGATAATAGTGATAGAACACCAGGCTCTAAGTCCCAAGGTAGCATGAATAGTGGTCGTACTAATCGATTTTACAGGAGATATGGTAAGAACCATCAGGGAGAGAATCGGGAAGGTAGTGATGTATATTTTGGATATGGCAAGTCAGGCTACAGGATCGAGGATTGCCTAGTAGTTTCCCAGAAGGGAAAGGATTTTCGTTAACAAAGTCAACCTAACTTTTCATCAGCTCCAGCAGGTCGCCACCTCCACTGCCACCAATGGGTAGCGTCAAAACTAACTTTATGCTCTCCATATTTGACAAGATCAGAAAAGTTCTCCTGATGTGGTTACGGGTATGTTACAAGTCTTGTATCTTTATATTTATGCATTTTTAGACCTAGGAGCTTCACTTTCTTTTGAGACTCCCTATATAGCAGTAGACTTGGAGTTAGTCCTAAAATCTTAATAGAACTCTTCTCAGTGTCTATCTCAGTAGATAGTTCTGTTACAACCAAACAGGTATACAAAAACTACCCGATCACAGTGTCTCAGAAAGTCACTTCAGTTGACCTAGTGGAGTTACAAATGATTGATTTTGATGTCATTCTCAACATGGATTAGCTCCACTCATGCTATGCCTCAGTTACAGTAGAAATAGAATAGTACAATTCTAGTTTCATAATGAACCTATCATAGAATAAAGGGATAGTACTTCAGTGCCTGTAGGTCGATTTGTCTCCTATATTAAGGCAAAAAAAGATGATATCCAAGGGTTTTATTTACTATATCATTTTAGTTAAGGACTCAAATTTTGAAACTTCAAGTCTTAAGTCAGTTCCAATAGTGAATGAGTTCCAAGAAGTATTCCTTGAAGATCTTCCCGGAGTTCCTCCCAGGAGAGAAATCGACTTTGGAATATATCTCCTCCTAAATACCCAACCTATCTCAATTCCATCTTACAGAATGGCTCCAACTGAGCTTAAGAAATTAAAGGATTAGTTAAAATATCTCTTAGATAAGGGTTTCATCAGGACTAGTATTTCTCTGTGGGTGCTCCAGTTATCTTTGTGCACAAGAAAGATGATTTCCTCAGAATGTGTATTGGTTATTGTCATTAAACGAAGTCATAATCAAGAATAAGTATCTTCTCCCCAGTATTGATCACTTGTTCGACCAATTTCAGAGTGTAAGCTATTTCTCTAAGATAGACCTCAGATCCGGCTATCATCAACTTAGAGTTAGAGAATGTGACATCCCAAAGACAACATTCAGAACTCGGTATGGTCACTTTAAATTTCTAGTTATGGCTTTTGAATAACGAATGACCTGCAGCTTTTACGGACTTGATGAACAGGGTGTTCAAGCAGTACTTGGACATGTTCGTCATAGTCTTCATAGATGACATCCTCATTTATTCTCGTAGTGAAGGTGATCATGCAGACCATTTGTGAATTATATTGTAGACCCTTAAGGATTACCAGTTATTCACTAAGTTCAGCAAGTGTGAATTCTGGTTGAGATCAGTAGCTTTCCTTGGTCACATCTTTTCTGGTGATGGCATTCGAGTTGATCCTCAAAGACCAAAGCAGTAAAAAACTAGCCTAGACTCATCTCTCTATCAGATATTAAGAGTTTACTAGGTTTAGTTGGTTACTACAGATGGTTTGTTAAAGGATTTTCTTCTAGTAGTTCTCCCATATCTCGACTAACTCAGAAGAAAGTCAAATTTCAGTGGTCAGATTCTTGCAAAAAGAGTTTTTAGGAGTTGAAGATTCGACTCACTTCCACTCTAGTATTGACTCTACCAGAGGGTTTAAATGGGTTTGTAGTCTATTGTGATACTTCTAGAGTTGGTCTTGGTTGTGTATTGATGCAACGAGGTAAAGTCATAGCCTATGACTCTAGGCTAGCCTCCGTTCCATGGAGGCTGTGAAATCCTACATTTTTACTTAAGATTCAAGGGGGTATTTTGGTCTTTTTTCCCTCTCCCTAAACACCTAATTAATGTTTTAAAAGCCAAGAGCAGTATTATTTGCCCCATTCCTTATCAGTTAACAACATAAAATCATTCCTCATTCCCAAGAACATAAAAATTGAAAGTTTCTTCCAAGAATTCACCATTCAAGGTCCCAATTCCAAGTTTTCTTCAAGGATTCAAGCAACTCAGGTATGTGGGATATTTATCAATGGGTTCCTTCCACCCATTGAGTCGCAAAAAATCCCTTGTTTTCAAGTATAAACTCGTTTCCCTCTTTTCATGAAATTTCAATGTTAAGTATGAATTTACTCAATTTGATCTTAATAGTTTTGAATAAAAACCATGACATTGTGTTTCCCCATGTGAATTATACTCTTACATGCTTTATAATCTCAATCACCCATATTATGTTCAGTTGATACCATGTCAATTTATCAAGTTATAAAATATACCATGTGAACATGTTGTCCTCATGAGTTTAACATATTCTTGTACTCATAATCATGGATTTCATAAGTTTAGTGAAATATACTATGTTTTGGGTCAACGAATCATGAATTTACTTACAAGATTGTGATGATGTTATTATACTAAAGTATTGTTCAGTGTTGGTGGGTTATGAATACCCGATACCTATATGTTTATACATGTTTTAGATTTTTTAAGTTTCAAGTCAGTCAGATCATAATTTTATCATCATATTTAGATTATCATATTAAGCAATTATCAGTTATGAGTCCAGACAACTTAAATTAGTACCAGTGTTAATTCAATTGGGAGTAGGATTTAGCATCAAGCGAACCTAAGGATGAAGGCTTACCCACCAGTAGAGAACTGAGACCTTTAGTAGCAGTCCCTAAGATCAAGAACTATGTAGCCACCGTAGGTTGTGAGATGTCACCCGCTAGTAGAGGACTAACACTCTCTTAGGGTTCACATGTCAGTAGAGGACTAACATCTTAGTCCTTTGGGACATTGGATTAGTGGATCCACATAACCAGTGTTAGTACCTGTGGTAAGGTACTGACACCCTTCCTACTGGGTTACAAGTTGGACTCCGATTAGGTCAAATTGGGGCATGTCAGTTAAATATTTGCTCCCACAATTTCAGTTCAGTATTCAGATTATATCAACTCATGTTTGCATGCAGTTTATCAGCTATTCAGTCAGTTAGTTTTACAGATTATTTTAGTACATGCCTTACTTTGTCTTGCATTCATTTTACATGTTTATGCATTCATGTTCAGTATACATATGTATTTCAGTTAGTCCCTATCTCACATACCAGTATGTTCAAAGTACTAACCGTATATCTCTTTTGTGTTATATTGATTTCATGATATAAGTTCGGGCGTTCAGTTCCCCAATGACCGTTAGTCAGTTCAACATCACTCAGTGATAGTTGTGGTGAGTCCACATCCATCTAGGATAATTTATTTGCATTATTTTTAGTACTTCATTTATTTCAGTCAGTCAGAGTTAGTTGTGGGTTTGTCCCACCAACTCCTTATGTTTTAGAGGCTTTCAGATAATCAAACTTGTTTTCAATTTTATTAGCAGTTTCAGACATGTCAGGTATTGTTTTAGTATTACACCTTGACAAAAATTTTATCAATTTAACTTCCGCATATGATGCTTGTATTTTTATTTTATTCAGTACTCACAGCAGGTACCAGATCATGGGTTAGCTTGGGGTTACTTGTGGCCTTAAGCACTATGTTATGACTAGGGGGTAGCCTCGAATCGTGATAAAAAAAACTTCGGCACGAACTGATGGAATTTACCAAATATAATTATAGAATGAGCCTTGTTGTTATGGTACACAATTAATTCTTCCTCACCTTAGAAACTGATCCGACTTAGACTCTTACAAGAACACAACATGGACTAAGAAGGTAGATTTAGAAAAGTCTTTACTCCGAGATAATTCACAATATTCATGGTTTGACATTTCACAAGCTGAGTTCATGGATCACATCATGTATGCCACAATTCTCTATTTTTCTATAAAATCTCAAATGACTGATGGAAATTAAATTTCTATCAATAAGATCTTTCAGATGCTTTTCTTCCACCTCTTCTACGCTTTTCATCTCTTCTATTTTCAAAAAATTTACTACAACCCATAATTCCACAAGTTTATCTTCAAAAGTCAGTTTATCCTTCGGGGAAATTAAAAATATAAAAAGCACAACATTAGGTGAGAAGGCAAGTGATGGTAACTCAAAGCCAACACTTTCATGCATTGGACTTTTGTGCTTACCACTGAACTTGCATTCCCAGCCACACTTCTCCACATATTCAATATTGTATCACTACTGGAGAGAAGTCCTGCAATTAGAACAATTTCTAAAGGCAATCCTCTGTATTTTAATGCAATTTATTTCCCAATGTTTTTAAATTCAGGAAAAATTATGTAATGAATGTTATTTTTAATAAACCAAAAAAAAATTAGGAATCTTCCTTAAAGTCACTTGTATGTGCCCCCATAGAATTAATATTCTCAAGCTACCAAATGATAACTAAATTGTTAGTCAAGTCTCTCATAACCTCAAGCTCATATTTTTTCAACCTAACAAAAATTTCTCAACCAAAACCTGTGATGTCAAATTAGCTGCCAACCCCGACTTAGATATCTCCTCAAATTCTTCCTTATTATACGCAATTCCTCTATCCGCTCCACCCAATGTAAAAGTCAGCCTAATAATCAACGAAAACTCCCCGATTTCAATTATTGAGTTTGAAAATATAACAATTGCCTCAACTGAAATATGAAATAAAATACAACTCAAACAAAAGTTAAACCCCTACAAGTATCAAGAAAAAAAATAGACTCCAACAAGACTTTTCACATATTATGGAAAAGGTTAGCTAAAATGTTAACAAAAGCATCATATACAAGCAAAAAAGAATCAAATCTTAGAACCAAAAATGCAAAAAAGACAGAATACATAGAGGTATAAGACAAGCTATAACTCAACTGAAGATGGAAGAAATCAACCAGAATGTCGAAAAGCATAAATGTGGTTCTGAAACAAGGCAACAAAACCCTTAACTATTCATTCACATTTTGAGAGAAATAAAGGAGACCCAAAATATCCATAGATTCAAATACAATTCTATACATAAATAAGAAAAAAAATAAAGTTACAAACTTACTTGGAATGGAAGAACAAACAGATTATTTAGAATTTAGGCAAGAGAGTTTTCAGAGAGAGGATTTTGAGAGAGGGGTGAATATGGGCAGTTGAGATGATTTTGAGAGAGGAAGGATTTGAGAGACGATTTTGAGAGAGCTAAATCTTTAGTTTTGGTTCTGTAATAATAATAAATATTATAAGAATTAAATTTAATAATTATTATTAATTTATTAAAATTGTAGCAACCTCATGAGGTCACAATGTTTAATTTTTTAAAAATAGTTTAAATTATTTTGACGCTAACTTTTCCCGCATTTTATTTTCAACCTCTTGAAGTCCCTAATATTGAGTCACTGAATTTTTTTATCATTTACCGACTTCATGAGGTCTCTTTATTTAAATAAATAAATTGAAGGAATAAGCGACCTCATGAGGTCTCTTATTTTTTATCTATTTTTAAGGTTTCTTTTTTTTATCTCTTTTTACAGCTTTTTTAGTAGCGAGAATTCTTAACCTATAAATAGATATGTTTCTTCTTTTGTTGTGTGATAAGAAAAAGATGATAACAGCAAATATAGTAGTGAAATAGAGAATTGTGACAAAGAAAATATTCTAAGTCTCCAACTATATTCACTATACAAAAGAAAGTAAATATACTATAAAAGTGAAAGAGAGAGTTGAGACAAAGTAAATATTCTAAGTCTACAACTATATTCACTATAAAAAAGTGAGAGTTTTAATATGTTGAAGGAAGGTATTCTTACGGTGAAGCTTTGGACTCTTCAACTAATTCATAGTTGCTTGATTTGTAAATCGTTGATGGGTTGTTGTATCCTAGAGGAGACAAATCAAGAGATGTACTGTTGAATTGGTGTAGATTATGCCACATTGAGCTTGAATCTCCTTAAAGAGGGCGAGATATCCGCACCTCAGCCAAAAAGAAGATTATCTAATTTTTTTCCATTTTGTTCATTTTATTATTTCAACTGTAATTATTGTAATTTGTGGTATATTACAGTAATATTAAATCTCTTAGTAAAATTTCTAATTCCACCAGTGAGATCGTTATGTGTGCCATTAATGGATAGGGTTATATAGGAAGAATACTATATGACTAGTATTGTCTACATTGACCAACATAGATTGCGGTATAGTGGTGAGTCTACTTCATTCTTAATCAGAAATCTCAAGTTCGAGTCTGGGTATGGAGAAAATCAAGTTGGGAGCTTCACTCCCATAATGAGCCCTACAATGCACGATCTGAATTAGTTGGGATTCCTATGCAGATACCAGATATCAGGTGGAAAATCGAAAAAAAATAAGTATTGTCTACCAATAGAGTAATAAAGAGGTTATGTAGTTATAGGAATTAATTTCTCTGTGGAAAAATCATCAATTTTTTTTTGTTATAATACTACTACTAGGAATTGTATATAATTGAATGGGACTTTGGCTGGTCACTGCTATTGTAGTTTAGTATAGGGTTAATTTAATAAGATCAATATACACTCCTACCGTGAGGCTAGTACAACTTGATATGCTCTTTATATATATATAATAATACTTTTTTCATATTTTATGAACAATCTCTTTAAAAGAGTAAAAAAAATTGTCCCAAAAAATATTTTTCTATATTTTGATATCCAGAATTTTTGGTCAATTTTTTATAAAAAACTACTTGCAATATGTATGAGCAAACAAGTCCTCAGACTCGTTCGAATAGATCATGCACTTGAACATCTCTAGCTTGTTGCTCAAGATGTTCAGTTGTATGTTGTGTCGATTTTTTCTCTTCAAACTTGAAAAAAAAAGGTTTCTCAAGTAAAAAACTTTATGTCCTCATAAAATTTCAACATTTTTTCAAGCTAATATATGTGTGAGATATAATTTCAACGTTTAAATATTCTTTTTCAACTTATAACTTCACATGGTACTTTTTTAAAAAAAATATCACTCAATTTATGTCCAAACGTCAATAATATTTGAATCTACTACTTTGAGAAATAAAAAAAATAATACACACAATTGACAATTTATAATCAAATGCTAACTTAACCAATAATTTTTGGTACTACTTTTTCCTTTTGCCATCGAGCAATCAGCTGAAGTAGACGATCCACAAGTGATAAGCTGCATCATAACTCGAGAAACACTCATTCTTCCACTACTAAACTCATTCTCAGCCGTTTGATCTCCAACATTAACTCCCTTCGACCTATCAGCACCGTCTTTTCCGTCGGAGCTAGACATCGACAGTGCCGGAGACAATTCTTCTCTGCTCAGCTCCGCAATGATTCCTCCCTTCCTCCGCTTCTCCTCTGTCTGTGTCGCCGCATGCATCATAAGATTTTCGGTGATTTCTCGACCTGACTGACACTTGCAAATTAACCTATATTTAGAGGTGGTAAAATTAGCTCAAAAAAATTATAACTCACCCTACACGTTTAAGTTTAGATTGATTATTGACTCATTGTATTAATTTAACTCATTTCAACTCATCAAAATTTAGATTGTATTTAGCATAAAATGATTCAACGGGAATTTTTAGAAAATATTTTCTTTATTTGATATGTTATATATTATTATAATAACAAAAAATAATAAATTTGTAAGGTACTAAAAATTATAAAAGTATAAGTAAAGTAATTAAAATTTAATAAGAGTGGGCGAATTGAGTTATGATGCGTATTTTAGTTCATTTCAGCCTAAATAACTTTTGAGTATTTCAATAATCTATCTATTTATTAACTGAACTTATTTAACTCAGTCCTAAATCAACTCCAACTCATATATTTACCACCTATACCTGTGCTCATGTCGAGGATTCTCGAATGAACTCCACGACTGATTCCTCTTCGTCCTCGTCGGCCTAATTGAAGAAGAAGAATCGCGATATTCATCAGAATCGGAAGGTGATTTTTGTGATTCATGTAAGGAAAGCTCACAAAATCGGGAACTCATTGAAGTTTCTAGAAGCTCTGAACCTTTGAGAATGTAGTTGTGACCGTCCGTTGGATGAATCAAATCGTTCTCCGATAAATCGTGCCACACGTATCCATTTTTGTAGCTTCTGCAGATTGAGATCATCAACATTCAAACACATAAATTGCATTCAAAAATTAAAAATCTTTGATATCTTTTAAGAATCAAATGGTCAACAACACAATTAAATTATCTCGATCTTTTGAATTTCATACCTAAATTATCAAATGTATGAGATTTTATTTGAATTATCACTAATTATTTATTGAAACACAACCTCATAAAAATTAACAATTGATAGTTGAGATTTGTTTTGATCAATAATAGTTAACAGTATACCTAAATAAATTCACACATCTAATAATTCAGATATAAAACTCAGAAAATTAAAATATTTATGTGTGTTTTTGATCGATCATTTAACTCTATGTTTAATCGGAAAAAAAATTAATGCAGGAAACTACCGTTTGCAGGACCAGGAGAACAAATAACCCATGCCTTTCCCTCTCAGAAAATTCAACCGGTTTATCACATCTGAAAATAAGAAAAAAATATGAATAAATAGAAATAAATATTCTGTATTTGATAACTTTATTAATAGTGAAATTAGAGTTATTATCGATAAATCTTATTAGCTCAGTTGGTTGGCGACCTAAACTTTCATATTGTTGGTGAGAATTTGTTTCCTTCCCTTACCCCTCATTTTGAAAAATAAAATTAAAATTTAGGAGAGGATTCGATTCCTTTATCCTACCTGAACGATGGAGATATTTCAGATAACAAAAAATGACAATTAATAGTTGAAGTGTGTTTTGATAAATAATTAGAAATAATTTAAGTAGGAAACTTAGACACAAAAAATTGACACATTTATGTGTCTTTTTAATCATTAATTCTTACCTTTAAGATAGAGTCCATCGTCGGAGGAAGAGAGAGGAACTTCAATGAAATGAGGATGCTCAAGTTGGCCATTTCTGGAGAGATAATAGATAACATGAACACTTTTCAATACCTTATTATAAGGTTTTGGTTCTATCCAAATAATGTTTCTCTCAGGAGAAGAAGTCTCTCTGTGATTCCATTTCTTCGGGATCAAAACCTCGGTGCTCACTCTTCCATTCGAATTTGTTGTGAATGCCATTGATCACTTTTTAGCGTGTTTTTGGTTCTCTTGTAGATTGGATTCTCCGGAATTACAAGAATTCTTAATTGAGATGGGATTTCAACTCAACACGTTTTGAGTGAATTGTTGAAAATTACGCTTTAGTTGTGAAAAAAGTTTTGGGTTCTAGATTGAATTCTCCGAAACTATAAAAATTCTTAATTGAAATGGAATTTCAACTCAGAATATTTTGATTGAGACTTTGAAAATTGCTCTTAACTAATACATGAAAAAGTTGTAAACTGTGTTCGAAAGGAAGTTTTTGTTTGTAGTTTTGCGGGAACAGGCAACGTGCATATATATATACAAAGATTTGAGGATTGGCGGGTATTTTTTTCTTATTATTAAATTCAAGTCCGTGGGACAGATTATCAAATCTCAAGAGTAGAGAGTGCCATAAATCAGGGGAGTTGATTTGATGGGATTTGGTATGTAGGTCAGAATTCTTGGTCTGTGGATTTAAGCAGGGGTGCTTATCGCACAAATTGAGTTTGTGGATAATTATATTTAACGATTTAATTTATTAGTTATCGACTTTTAAATATACTAATTCACAAGTAAATCGATAAGATTATGGCTAGTTCAGTATCGGATTATAATTAATGGATAATTATTAGATGGTGTATCAAATAAATCTAAGAGAATAAAAAATGAAGCGATTATTCGTATTTACTTCAATTTTTCACTAGCTAAATTGTTTGTATATACCATGACATTTATTTATCAATATTTTTAGGCATATTGAGTTTTGTTCGTACAATTTTCTTAATAGGTTATAACATAAAATCAAATGATTTTTTTTTAACCTAAAATATATGTAGAAATATTTTTTAATTATTGGGTTGATAGAAAAATCAACAATTTGACATGATTCGAAGCTTTTTATTTTATATCAAACTTTGTGAAATACAAATTGGGATTGTTTCATTTTTATTGTGGTCTTCGTGTTATAAGAATAATTTGTCTTTTGAGTTAAGAATGAATTTCATATTTCTTTTATGTTATAGGGAGATCGACTGCGTTTTATGATTAAAAATCACAAGAAGTGGCTTGTTATTTCTTACGCTAAAAAGTGAATAAAATAATGAATGAGGTTTTAGTTTTTAGGTTTACAAGACATGCTTTATATATCTATGGGTAAAAACTTTAAGTATGATAATTCTTAACGAATTAACGATTTATCCGATAAGAAAATTGAGCAATTCGCCCCCACACTAATAAGCCATTAACTATAAATTTTTAATCCGTTCACCAGTCTTTAATCCGATAATCCAGTACCAATAAGTCAATAAGCTAATTTCGCTGATGGGTTATCAATTATGGTTCAATTTTGAACAATCTTAGTATTAAGATACTATCTCCATCACAAAATAAGTGTTATTTTGGCCAAAAAAAAAATATCTCACAAAAATTGTTATTTTAGAAATTTAAGGTTATGTAGGGTGTACTTATTCATGTATTACTTATTCCATCTCTATCGTGCATATATATCGTTCCCCTCATAACTTGTACATATATTAAAATTCAGGTTTCTATATTGAAAATCAAATACACTATTAGTTTTATATATGAATAAATTCACATTGTATTTATTTATTTTTAAAAAAAATTATTAAAGTGATACTACTTATTTTGAAACGAAGGAGATAAAGTATATGTTAGAGGTATGTAGATATATACTCTTTTAAAGTAACTAAAATTTTGCATTAGATAATGAAGAAAATTATCGAAAATCACATAAGGAAACCATCCATTTTTTTATTCAATGTGGGAACTAAGTTCAGGCTGGATACTTGGTGCATGGACAATTTAATTTAGGATTCATCATCGAGAAATATAAATTGGGATGAGTCATGATTTAATATCATGTGAAAAAATAAATTTTGAGTCTAATTCAATCTTAAAAATTATAATTGTGTTGATTTCTCATATGAACACTCAACTAAGAATTATCATCTACATTTTGAATCATAATTGTTAGTTCAATGGCCACATGAGAAATCGACTCAATGCCAATTTCATCGGAGGAAGATTGTACAAAACTAAATAAAGAGACAGCTCTTTTTTTTTTTCAAAGTGAAACTCTCCAACAATAATAATCGCATTAAATCATGCAGGATTCCATAAATTCTTTTATGCAATTACTAGTAATTAGGGTTGTTCAAAACCGAAGCGTATCCAATAAGCCACCCGCAAAATTGATTTATTGGCTTATTGGTATTGGCTTATTGGATAAACGATTGGTGAACGAATTAAATTGTAACGATCTGAAAATTTGATGAAATATGTGAAATTTGTGATTTTTTGTGATTTGACTATTTTATCCCTCCCCGTTGTTGCATTATGGTATTTCTGGGGTGTAGGAGTGGTTGACATGATTTTTGATGCATTTTGGTATCATTTATGCAATATTGTGATTTTTTATGGCTTTGAGAGCCTTATTTCGAACTAATGTGGATATATTTTGATCCGTGTGATCAGCAGCTCTGAAATATCGATTTTAGGCTAGGTAGACCTTTGGTTCGGGTGTTGGTGCACCCAAGATCATTTCAACCTATTGATCGGAAAGTTGAAAAATTGAAAATATGAGTGTGGGATCCACATTTGATTGAAACGACCTCGGATGGAAAATCCGACTTCACCAGCAGATTCAGAATGTCAATTTTAGTGTGTCAGCTGTTAGAGTAGGTAAAAGTGTCACATTGATTGGGGAATGGACTAGTGGTTTGCTTATATGGACTTGGGCCTAACTTAACCTCTAGCTCAAAAGGTGGGGATTACCCAAGTCCATAAAAGCAAACCACTAGTCTATTCCCCAATCAATGTGGGACTTTTAACCACTCTAACATTATCATGTTTGGTATGATTTTACAGCTTTTAAATCTCATTTTGACCCTCGGTTTGAAAAATTTGTGATTTCGGGTTTGGGGCGTCAATTTTGTGAAAATGATTTTTTCTGAAAAATCTGGTAGCACAATCGCGTCTAAAACGTCGAATTTAGTGTGGTTGCATAGTTCGTTTGCATAAATCAGACTCCGAACGAATGCCGAGCACCCCATCGAAATCCATTTCGACTTAGAAGAAAAAAAAAGACTGCATAGTTGTTGCAGAAAAATCTGCAATACATATAGTAGATTTTTCACCCTTTTTGGCCCATTTTGCTCATTTTTCATCTTGCCTCTTGAGAGTTAAACCCTAAACATTTTGGGAGCTTAAAAGTGAAGTTTGTGGGAGCTTGGGAAGCTAGATTAACACCTATTTCTTGATTATATTACGGATTTAAGGTAAGAATTCATCATTTTCTTAGTAATTTCTTCATTAATTTCTCGAAAACCCCAAAAATCTTAGGGTATGATTTTAAACCCAAATTTCACTCATTTTCACTTGAATAATACTTTTATCTTATAATTACTAGTTTTTCATCTATTTAACCTCCAAAACAACTCCGATTCTGAATTTTAACCTGGATTTCAAATATTTTGTCCGGTAAAGCTCAAAAATATTTTTTCTTCGATTTGAACCTCGCTTTTTTACTTTATTTAACTTGGATTTTCAGCTGAAGGTTCCTAAAAATATGGGGAACATGCTTTTGAAGTAAAGTTTCGATTTTGCCCTTCTTTTTCGAAAACCCATTTTGGGGGTCCATTTTGACCCCGAACCAAAAGTAGTCAATATGGGTGTCATTGGTTTCGTTTTGACGCGTAGATTTTATGGTTGATGTTTCTAGTGAAGTTCGGGATTGGTCGTAAAAGGTAAGATTGCGGGTTTTAGTGTAGCGGACCGGCTTCGATTTTCGAGGTAGGTTATGGCTTAACACTTCAGACTGAGCTAGTTAGTAAATGATGGTGCAAAATGCATGTTAAGGGTGGAAACTAATCATGAAAAATGGCTATCTACGTGTTGTGCCCGTGTGGGGGCCTGTATGTGATGTAATTGTCAAAATAAAAATATTATGTGATATGTTTGACTGTGTGGGGTGCTATATGACATTGATAGTCTTGAATACATGTGAATAATTGTGTTGTATTATTTAATATGGTATCATTGATGTATTATGATTATATTCATACTTTATTGGTATATGAAACATGTGAAAATTCATGGATGAAATAAAAATAACGAGTGGATATTGGCTCATGTGGTTGTGGAAATATACCATTGTGGTTGGTTGTAAAAATATATCATGTGGTTGATTGTGGAAATACTTATTGTGATTGGTTGTGAGCATTACATCTTCATATCATACTCATTCATAAAACATTGGTACCACCGTGACAACATCTGAGAAATACTGGCAACACCTTTTTAAAAATATTGTAACACCTTATAAAACCCTTTCCGAGGGATATGCCGGAAAAGAGATATGAGATATGTGGATTGTCTATGGGTTCACGAACCCCCCATGGGTTCTACTTCGGGAAGCTTTAGCTCCGTAGGTGTATATGGTGATTGTGCGACGATCTCGGAGGTTGTGCAAAAACCTCGTGCATCATCATCATTATCATTATCATATACATTGCACTTACTTTATTGTGTTTATGTTGTGTTGTATTGCCTGATTGACTTGTCATCTATGTGTTTGTCTTACTTTCCTTTACTTGTATTTGATGATCTTGTATCTACATGTTCTCTCTTGGCCTGTTACATGTGACGTAATGTATACTTGTGTTTCGTATCTTGGTGTGTTTTTGTAATATATGTGAAATATATTAGAACTGTTAGTGTAAGCGGTGTAGGCTACCGTTGTAGGACATTTTCTGATTGCAGGTGGCATGCCCTTAGTGTATATTTTGTATGCTTTATTTACCACTTTGTTTGGTCGGCCTATGATACCTACTGAGTACAAGTGAACCGTACTCATGCCTACTGCGCCCTTTCGGTGCAGGTCCTAGCTCGAGTGCGCCTCAACTTACTTGATTAGGGCTATTGTTGAAGCTTCCAAGGTAGTGGTTGGACATTCATGCGTCCGAAGTTCACCTCTATCTTTCTATACTAGTTATGTCTTTATTAGTATTCGGAGACAGTTATTATTTCTTTGTGGTTATTTTTTCGATGTATTTGACTCTTGGATTGTATTAGTAATTCTTACACTATTGACACCTGATTTTGGGCATGATTGACATTTTGGATAAGTTCTTTCCGCATTGTTATGAATATTTATATGGTTCGGCTTCATTCTGAAAGCCTTACCTTAGGGTATTTTTATTTTTTTTCTCTATTCGTATCAGATTGGGTGATAGGCTTACTTGTTAAGACACGCCCCGACAAGTGTCATCATGACCCTCGTTTTTGGGTCATGACATAAATTTTTTTAATTAACGACTTATTGGAGTGGGGGTGGATTACACAATTTCCTTATTGGATAAACCATTAACTCGTTAAGAATTACCATATATACTTATATTTTTTCACCTAAATATAAAATACATATTAATTTATATTATATTATAAAATATAAATTCAAACCCAATGGATCTATATTCTAACCTAAAGGCCCATTCCTAATTAACCCTTATATAATATAAAAATTAAACAGTAAAGTACTAAAGTTATCAAAGCAAAGAAGCAAAACAACAGAAGGTTTGCCAACTTCAAAAGCTCTGCCGACTTTAAACTTTAAATATATTTTCAAAGAAAAAACAACATTAGGGGCTGAAGTTGATTGGCTAGAAAAGAAAATTCAGGAAATAGTTCCTGGTATTAAGCATGTGGACATTGAAGCACATAGTTCAATTGGCGCATCCCCGTAAACTTGTTACGATCAAATGCTTAATTTGTTGTAATGTATGTCACTTTTGTTTCAAGAATGTCATAATGTGAAGAGAAATTAATGTACTATAGCTTGGGAGAATGAAATATTTTGTTTACAATTTTGAGAGTTCTCTTTGAAACATGTACTACATAAATTGGAAAATTTGTTATGATTGAGATTGTTAACTATCTGTTCTGTTTTCTATAAGGTGTTTGAATTCAAGTAGGAATTATGGATATCCAATAAACTGCCCGATAATTATTTATCCGTTACCGAACCAACCGATATCTTATCGGTTGGCTAGTGAATTTGTATATTTTAAAATCGATAATCGTTAAACCAAAGCGTTAAATGTAATGGTCCATTCAATCCGTCCGATAAGCAGCCTACTAGTAACTAATTCATATAGTATAAGATTTTCCTTAAATGTTAATCACCACATAATTAAGTCATTATTAATCACCTCATAAACAATTGATACATTACTAATCCAAACGTAAATAAATTTTGCATTACTAAACCCGTGTAACTTACTTTTAAGAGAGAAGTCTACATTACCTCCTGGACTTGTCACGTTTTATTCATGGTATACCTGAACTTTGACTTGTCCTAAGTATCCCCAAACTTGTTGTTTTAATAGGTCGCGTGACCCTTTTTTGCTGACTGTCTACAGCGTGTAATACACGTGCGGACACGTGGAAAAAAGTGCCGATGTGGCTTTTCACGTGGATAAATACCATTCACTTCCCTTATATTTATCCTATATTAAAAAATAACTCACTTCTACCCCTAATTATCCGATTTCTCTCTAAAAAAATTATATTTTTCAGTTTTTCTCTACTCCAAAATAGTGAAAGGTTGAATTTTTATCGATCATTTAAGCTATTATCTAAAAAAAATTATTTTTTGTATGTGTTAAAAATATGAAATTATTTTTTTCGGGTTAGTGTTTCATAGTAGTTTCTAATTAGTGTTTCGATTAGAATTTTGAGGAGACTCACATGCACAAATACGTTTCTTATTATAATTAATGGAGTAATAAATCATAATTTAAGTTAGAGGTTACAAGAATCAAATTGATAAAAATGTTATTGATTTATCGTTATTGGGTTAACGATTTTGTAAAAATAAATTATTGGGTCATTGATTCGATTTCAAATTTTTTTATTGGGTTATTGGGTAAACTGATAACCCAATAAGTTTATGCTAAATTATTATTTTACACTCCATATATATATGTGTATGTGTGTGTGTAGGTATGATTTTGGTTGCAACTAAGATTCGGTTTTTTTCATGTTAGTTACTACTTTTTCTATTTTATGAGTATTTTTTTATCGGTTAAATCGAAAATCAAATCGTTAGGAACTAAAAATCGATAACCAATATAACTACATACACCATAATGCATACAACCGAGGAATCTACATTCGAAATTGTCATCCGACCATGAAATTCTCACAATTGAAGGAGATCCACATGTACAAAGAGGTCTCCTATTATAGTTCATAGAATTAAAATAAGTAGATAAAGTAGAAGTAATAGAATGATTTTTTTTTTTTAGATTGGAAGTTAAATAGGTAGAGGGATAGTTGAATTTTTTTCGTTTTTTAAACATTAAAAATGCTGATTTGACCGAAAAATTACTCGTCTATGCGCGTGATGAAGTGTGAAACCAAATATTTTGCCATGTCAGCAAAAAAGTCACTCGACTTACTTAAGAAACAAGTTCCGGGGGGGGGGGGGGGGGGGGAGGGGGGATATTTAGGACAAGTCAAAGTTCATGTGTATCATGAATAAAATGTGACAAGTTCGGGTTTTAAAACTACATGACCTCTAATTTTATTCTCTTTAATTCAATTTGTATGATATAGTTTGATTTGATATAAAATAAATAGCGTAATTGATTTAGGGGGTGTTTGGATGATTTTTTTTAAGTGACTTAATTTATTTTTAGTTTTTGATTTTTTTTATATTTTTAAAATTTAAAATAATATTTTTATTTTTATCAAACACCTTTAAAAATAAAAACAAAAATATATTTAAAAATAAACCCATTCAAGCACCCAACCAGCAGGAGTCAATGTATGTAGGGCCAAACAGCAACATGTGTCCCGGAAATACAAAGAAAGCTCACGGACCAAAGTTCACTGCTGCCCACACAGACTAAATTTTGAAAAACTTTCACATTCCCTTTCCCATAGTCAAAACCTACTCCCCTAAAATTGGGTTTAGAAAGTCTTTCAAGTTTCAGTAGTGGCAACTTTGGATTTTCCTAAAAACATTTCTTGATTCTATAAATATTTGGCGTTCACGTTGGATTCAGGAGATAACAGCATCCCAAATGGTGTAAATAAAGGTGGTATAAACTCACATAAAGTTCGATCGGATCTAGTAATATTTACTCAAATAATATATTATAGACAAATTATATTTGACTCCAAAAAAATTGACTCAAATGACTCGAAACCCACTTTTTAGTCGGTATTTTAGTAATTAAAGTAACAAGTAAAGGTCATATTGTTATTTTATAATTTTTTGATATCCAAATTACTCTTCCTAATTTAAAACCACCCTTAATATTTACCTGAATTTGTTAAACCATGATCCTACACCTATAATAGCTGACATCTTATCCCCCACTTTCTCTTTATCTTTACATCTTTCCACCAACTTTCTCTTTATCTTTTCATCTCCCTACTAATTTTTCTAATGCAATGTGAAGAACGAAATATGAGATATGCCAAGTAGAAATTGGCATTTCTTTCTCCTACACTTTATTTTCTTTCATCTTTGTTACTCTTAAGTGATTTTATTTTATTTGATTTTTATACTACTTTGAATAACTTTACAATTTTAGTCCGTTAAATAATCATATTCAGTTTAATTAATTTATTTAATTAAAAATAATCACTATTTTTCTTTTTTACTGATTTTAAATTATTGGGACAAAGTAAACTTTTTTATATTGAATAAATATTGCAAAAGATTTTTATTTTCTTTAGATTATATTCGATTTAATTTCACATGCAAAATAATTAATAATTACAGTATGTCATTTATTTTACCTGCTAAATTAGTTGATTCTTGGAATTTTCTACTTCTTTTTATGGATAGTAATAAAAATGTCATTTTCTCGAATAATCTTATTTTAAATAAGGTAATTAACATAATTTAATTTGTATGAGTACATCACGAGATTCCATTAGCTATTACTATAACATATTATTTTTTGATTCTGCAATCGAGACTATTCATTATCCATTTAGCAAATTATTTTTGTATACCACTTTTTTCAATCAACTGGATCACACAATTCAATTTCAAACTGAATTTAATTTGAAAAATAATATTTCTAAATAAACACCGAATCAAACATTGAGTTTCTAGTTTAAATTTGTATTTAGCTAATTAATTTTTTTTTTTTAAATGTCAATATTAGAACATCAATTTGTGTTTGGTCAAATTTGTAACAGTGCATTTGGTATTCTTTTTTAACCTTCTACTACAACTCAAAAATATTTAGTACATGATCAAGAAAAAAATTAAAAATACTTTCTCCATTGCATTTTATGTATCATCATTTTTTTTATCCGTCTCAAAAAGAATATGATTTTTCCTTATTTGATAACTATTTAACGACATAATTTTACTTTTATCTTTATTGGTCCCACTTAATTAAAAAAAAAAAATAGTAGCACAATTTTTGATAAAGAACAAGTTGGTAAACATTATCAAGTCTTTTCTTATTTTTTAAACTCCGTACCTGATCAAATGACGACACATAAAATGAGACGGGGGAGTATAAACTTATACAAAACTATGAAAATCGTAAAATAATTTATTCAACTTGGATCAAAGAATCTGACTTGTAAGAATAACGAAGTAGGGACTTTTTATGAAACGAAAATTATAATTGGCACGAAGGATTTTGTTTGTTTTTTATACTATTTTGAATAACTTTACGATTTTAGTCAGTTAAATAATCATATCAGTTTTACTGATTTATTTAATTAAAAATAATCACTATTTTTTTATTGAGATAAAATTATTTTTCTCTTACAAAACTCTTAAGACTAATATAACGTTTGACAATATATTCTAATTAAATTTTAAAAAATATCTTCAAAGAATTATTTTGTTATGAAAGTCATCATATTTTAAAATTTTATACTTTAAATATTTTAATCTTTCAAAAACATATCTCACAGTTTTTGAAACTTTTATTTATAAAACTTTCAACTAAAAATTTAACAATTTTTGAGAAATAATACCTTATCGAACTTATCATTGATAGCGTGAGCAGTGATAAAACACAAATATATACATTAAATATGATTTTTGTGCTAATTATAATAATAAAATTTTAACATGACTTGATTTCGAGTTAAGTGTGAAAAAAGTAGATGTAAATGATCAACATAACCATGTTGGAGTATTCACAGATCGATTTGAATCAATTATTGATCAAAATTAAAAGTAATCAATATAGTCGACTTATAAATTACTAAGACTAAATCAAATAATATATTTATCAATTCGATTGTCATCAGTTTGAATTTGAGTTGGTCTGGTTGTTTGATTATTAATTATGTAAACACAAAAATAAAAATAAAAATAATTTATTCAAAAGAAAAAAAAAAAGATAACAATTCATTTTTACCAAAAAAATAAATAAATTCATATATTACCACATTAAATAGTAACATGTCATAATCTAATACAAGATATTTAAATTATAAATAAATTTGATGAAAACACATACATACATACGTACGTACATCTATATCTATAATCTGTAATATATTAAAAGTGTGAAGACTCTTAGAAAAGTGATTTAAACTTTTTACGTTTCATTAAAATACTTTTCTTTAGACAAAATTGTCTTTTCATTATTTTTTAATTTATTATTTTATTATTTTTTATTATATTAGCTAGACTTTCTAAAATATATGGGACTCCTAAAACATATGGTAGGAGAATTAATTTATATTTTTATTTCTACTGGACTTTCAAAATATATAGCACTCCTAAAATATATGGTAGGAGAATTAGTTAATATTTTTTTTTCTACTGTTCAGTTGGAAAAATACTCTTAAAATAAGACTCTATTAAGGAAATACTTTTTATAAATATTGAGATGCACGTTAAACTAGAGAACAAACCAATTTGCCTGTTGGGAGAATATGATTGATGCTCATCTAACTTGATTCGATTGCATGTCTAGATTGGTGGATGTTTGATTTTCTAATCCTCAACTTCTTCACTGTTTTTGTCAGCATAATAGAATTCAACATGTGAGCATATATGTATCTTCTTTGTTTTCATTCAAAATCATTCTTTAGGGTCAAAATTTTCACTCAGATAAAAATTAGTTGAATCAAAATCGAAGCTTTGTGATCACTATTATATTTTTTTTTATAGTTTACAAGTCGTAGATGAATGTCGGTTGACTTTGAAGAATTTCTTGTGTAAAAATTAGTTTAATTGTATTGTTTTGATATCTTTATTATCTTGTTGATTTATTTTAATTTACAAATGCTAGATGAATGTGGATCGACTTTAATTTTTTTTAGGTAAATGTTAGGTTTATTGTATTATCGTAATAACCTCTATTAGTTTGTTATTTTGTGGTAATTTACAGTTCGTAGATGAATCTCGATCAGCTTTGAGATCGAGCAAGCAGGGACAGAGCTAGCTAATAATGAAGGGGTCCATCTGAACTATCTTTGATGAAAAAATATACTATTTATATAAATTTAAAATTATTTTTCATATATATATAGCAAGCGTTAAATGTCCTTTGATTATTTTTTTACTCATTTTTAAAATTTTAAATTCCTTACCTAAAATATTCCTCCGCCATTGTGATAGAGTGGTTAAATTCATCCAGGCAAATGAGAATATAAATAGTAATTTGGGTGAGTTCTCTCACTCACACTCAAAGCTTTCATTTCATTATGTGTACAAATAGAAAAAGAAAACTCAATTTTTCATGCAATAATTGGAGATAGGAAGAACAACAATAAATGTATTAATAAGAATTTTATTATAGTGTACTTCAAATCCTATAAGAATCAAGAAAAGCAAACAATCTAATTTTATTATCTGGATATGGCTTATTAATACAAAAAAATTGACAATCTTAATTTGATAAGTTAATAAATTAACCAATCAAGATTTATATACATACCAAATGAGGAATTTAGCGCAAATTGATTGACATCTTAAATTTTTATCATGTTGGTGAGAATATAATTTCTCGTTTTATAACTTTTTTTCATTTTCTCTTCACCCATCTTAATATAATAAAAATTTAAAAATAAAATATATATTATAATTATCAAATGAAAAAAGATCTATACGCATGACATAAATAAAATGGATGAAAAAAATTTAAATAAAATTTATCTAAAAAATTAAACGATAAAAAAATTAAATAAAAAAGAAAAAAGGTTGAAATGGAGAAAAATCGGTTGATGATTAAAAGGACGGAAGAGATAAATAAAAGGTGGGAGGGGTAACATAGGCTGGATCCATATTTTTTTTAATTCAAAAATAATTCCTCCCACACCATGTTATATTTTTACCTCAGACACCACAAATTTTTTTGCGTGAGCCACTCACATTTTTTGACAAGTATTTTAATGGGTCCTCTTTTATCAACTAATCCTCTCTCCTAAAGTTCTTTCTTTGAGTTATCATATTCTATTTTTTTATTTTTGATAAATATTTGTTTCTTTTTCTCTTCGGTGCTCTTTCTCCTCAACAAATATTTTATATCCTACTTCAGCATAACTAAAGGATTAAAAATAAGTCATTTTGAATATAAATTAGGTTTTAGAATTAGCAAAATATAAATTACTCCCTCCTTTCAAATTTATATAAGTTAATTTGATTCGACACGGAGTTTAAGAAAGAAAGACTTTTGAATTTTGTATTCTAAAATAAGCCACGGATCTTTGTGTAACTATAAATTATTTCATTAAGAATAAAATGGTATTTTAAAGTTTAAATTATTAGTAAATATAGAAATATGTTATTCTTTTTTAGACTGAATAAAAAATGAGTCATATAAATTGGGACGGAGATTTAAGCAACAATGATATAATTTCAAGAGTTAGCCACATATTTTATTTTTTAAAATTTTTAAAATTGTTAATTATGTTATTTTAATTTTTTTTTTTTGACATAACTTTTCAATAAAATATGAATATTCTCTTCGTCCAAATTTATGCGGCACAGACAAAATTTGGCATCTAGTTAATTTTTAAAATAGTTTTATTAATTATTGTTATTTACAATATTTTTTATTTCATTTTCAAATAATATATGTTGATTTATACCTTCCTCTGTCTCGTCCCAATTTATATGACACTAATATAATTTTGATAGTCAATCAAATTTTTTATGTTGACATTTCATTTTGTTATTCTTAATTTTCTAATACATAAATGACTTATAATAACGGGTGGTATGGTAAAATCATCATTTGAATGAAGACAATTTAATTAAAAATCAAGAGTTAATTTTAAATTTTATGTCTATTTTATCTTTTTATTAAATATTATTAATTTTTTTAATACTTAGATGACTCATAATAATTAATTTAGAGCGATTGATTATGTTACACCTATAAAAATTTACATGATTTTTTCATATCCAATAGTAATCATCGATAACTACAGGAGTAATATATTAGTTAAATATGAAATGCTATAATTTGGATATACAAAATATGATATTATTAAACATTATTGAATAGTGCATAATGTTTATCTCTCACAATAATAAAATTTTATTATATATTTTCTTCCTTTCTTTTTTACTTGATACATACTGACCCAATACAAATCTTAAAAATATTCATTAGGAATTTATTTAATTAAATTAAATTTATTAATTTTGCACTTTAAAAATTTAAAGTTAAGTTTAAATAATAGTATTTCTATATAAGTAAAAAAATTTAAATATAAATTTACTAAAATAAATAAGTAAAAAAAATAATTTTGAGAATAAAAGTCAACTAAAATAATAAAATTGATTTACTTTAAATATTTGATTGCAATTAATTAAAATAGAATTATTATATTATTAAATTACTTAAATTTAAATAAATTAAATTAAATCTATGAAAAGTTGAAAAGTATTGTGGGACCCACCTACTTAAGTGTAGTTTGGAGGGCAAACTTATAAATATATAGAATAAGGTGGACTTTTTAAGAGCATGATCTGTAATTAAATAGAAGATTGTGGACTTCTTTTAAAAGTTATTAATAAGATACAATTAACATAGCACAAAAGACAAATTCTTTAAGCAGATTTTTCTTATAAAAGGACTAAAATGCCCTCAACTTTTCATTAAATTCCAAGAAGCAGTCATGTTAAAGTTGGCTTTTCTTATGTATTCCTCTGTTTCATCCCAATTTATGTGCATTAATATAATTTCGACAGTCAATCAAATTTTTTTTTATGTTGACATATCATTTGTGTCTATTTTATCCTTTTTCCCAAATTATTTTAAATATTTTAATGCTTAAACGATCATAATAATTACTTAGGGGTAATATAGTAAAATAACGATTGAAGCAGCAAAACAAACATGTCTTAAATGACTTATAATAACTAATTAGAAACAATATAGCAAAATTATCATAAAAGATACTTGTGAAAAAAGGTAAGTGGATCTCATATAAGACGTCAAGTTAATTTAAATATCAAGAGTTAATTTATCATTTTATTTCTATTTTATTTTTTTCTATTAAATATTATTAGTTTTAGTATTTAGATAATGAGTGTTAGGTCTTGAAATATAATTTGGAGAATATATTGTTAATATGTTTTTGTGGATCATCGATGAATCTCAAAGGAAATTTTTGTGCCTTGTATTGAATTATATAAATGAGGTATTTGATATTGATAATTAAAAATAGTTTATAATACTTTGATTTATTTAGTTACAATACTTGTTGTTGTTATTATACACTAACGTTTCTCTCTCTTCACTAACGTTACAACAACATTTCACCAAACGTCCTTCTTCTCCGATCAAGCAGCCGGCGCCGGCGCCGGTAATAGATAAGTCAACATTCTTTGCCTCTCTTGAGCTCCTTCTCTCCCTTTTTCTCTCCCCTCAGCTTTCCAGAGTGACTTTTCTCTCTCCCTCCCCCTTCTAGGCCATCTGCTGCTATTATAGTCGGCAAAACTAGGGTTTTGTCGGCACGACTCCGGTGACGGTCCCCAGAATGCAGAACCGGTCACGCCCAGTTGAAGCTCCAGCTCCAGCGACAGGCGACAGGCGACAGCCGGAGACGCTCCGACGGCAGCTTTTTGGTGATGCTATTTTCAGCAAACAACTCAGAAAGCAAAATTGACGATACCGTCAGCACGCAGGAGTACCCTGGTGACAGCTAAGCTTTGATATTTACATACTTTTACTAGTTATTATTTTACCGTTTCATTTGTATTGTTTTGTTTTCTTGTGAGTATAGTTTATATTGGTTTGCTGTAGCTTGTTGGTGGATATCAATGTGTTGTTGTAGCTGCTAGGCCGAATCGGGTATTTTTGTGACTGAATATTATTACTTTACTATTTTCTTCCT